>NC_056739.1:504989666-505010019 GCF_019279795.1 Protopterus annectens
GAATCTGTGTCAGCCTTTCCCAGGAGTGTCTGTGAAGTTGTATAAATACTTATCTCAAAGTGTGTGTGTTTTTGTGTCAGCTACTTGGGCAGGGACCACTGGTTGGACAGAGGGGGTACGGGAGGTTTTAGCTTGCCAGTAGGCTGAGATCTGGACCCTATAGCTGTGCCAGTGGGGAGTCTTATTGGGGACCTGGGGGAAGGGGAGAACCACCCCCAGACTGACTGTGATCTCTGTGTGCTCTTAAGGAAATTGCACTTTACTGTGATTTGTTATCCTTTCCTTTTTATAGATCCCCTTTGGTGTTAGTGGTGAGGATTGAGGTCCTTGATTGCTGGGCCAGCACGGGCATCAATGTGTTTGGCAGTGGTGGGATATCCACATCACATATTAAGGTTGGCAAATACTAATTGGCTTGTGGTGGTGTGGGTAGATTGAATCCTGTAGCTTATGTACAGTGATCTCTGAAAGTGTTTTTGTACTCTAAATCAGCCACACAGTGAATACTCAGAGTTCAGATCACAATTGTTTTATTTCTTTTGTTAGCTTAGTTAGTCAGGGTGAGCAGGCAGCACATCAGCACAGGAGTATGGAAAGCTGACAAGGAGCCAGCTGGTGAAGATGTGCCAGGCTGGGGGACTGGTGCATGGAAACCTGACTAAGGAAGACCTGATTGCAGCCTTGGTTACAGCTGCATCAGAAAAAAGCATCCAGGAGGACAATCAGACTGGCAGTGGAGATACAGTATCATCGGAGAATGGACAGCCCAACCTTTCTGCAGTGGACTTAAAAATACAGCTGGAGCTAAAGAGACTTGAGTTGGAGGCCAGGCATTTGGAGATAGAAGCCGAAGAAAAGGAGCATCAGTGGAGACATGAGAGGGAAATGCTGACTCCGCCAGAGTCGTGAAATAATGGGGGAAGGGGTAACTGGACCTCAAGCACAACAAATTTCTTCTGCAAATTTAAAGAGGGGGATAATTTGGATAGTTAGATTTATGTTTGAGAGGGGTATGCAAACAGTATAGTGTGTTGACCAAAGGCTCTGATTTTGATTCCTGACCCCCGCCACTCCATGAAGCTGTAAATGCATTGGCTAAAATACTGACTATCTATTTTGATTATACTGCTATAAAAAATAATGTTTTAAGCTAACACATGAAATGTATAGGAAAAAGTTTCATGAGCATAGGCATACAAGGCAGATGAGCGTGTGTGTGTGAATATGTTGCTGAACTGAGCACACTTATTTTTCATGGCCTTCTGGGTGTGAGTGGATGTCAAGATTTTACTTGTGAAGGAGCTGGCAAGACCTTTTGGTGAGGAACAAGCCCTTGCCAGTTTTCCTGAGGACATGAGGATCTGGTTAGCTGATAGACAATGTGCTACTTCAGATGAGTTGGGGAAGAAGGGAGACCTATACCATGACAGGACAGCCCTACACAGGAGGGGACCCCCAGTACTGTTCATGGGTCTAAAGGAAGGAACCCATAGTGGGCCTTTTATCTGCCCCAACAGAATCTGCCATTGTAGCAAGGGAAGCCACTAGTCCAGGTACATGTCAAGACTAGGGTTAAATGTTTGAATGCAATCGAGTGGGACCATATAGGCGTGCAGGTGTCCACGGGCCGGAGTGGGTGAGGGAACCAAGGTGAAAGGGGAGCCAGTAAGTGGGAATGACAAAATGCCAATAGTAGCTTGTCTTGGGACAACAAAGTGCAAACTACCACACAGGCTATATCCTATTGTAGTGAATGACAAAGATTCATTGCCAAAGAGACAGTCTCTGATATAACCATTAGCAAAAGCCTGTGGTTACGAAAGCGTGCCTGGGCAGTCTCTACTCCAGTCAGGGCTTTAGGAGGATCCCATTCCAAGCCACCTTTGTTCAAGGTTCACACTGACTGGGAGGGTGGAAGGAAGCCAGCAAGTAGGTGTGTTTGAGGATATGCAGATGTCCTGATGAGAATGATTTTAGTTAGAGTTTGGAGACAAGCATGTGGGTCTGGTAGCCTGGGAGAAACACAAGTTGGACTGCATACTTGCAGCCAGGACTGGTGGGGTGGTTACTTCAGGAGTGAGCTATGCTGTAGCAGTGAGACTGAAGGTTAGCCACAGCTGCTTGTGGGTACTGATGTTCCCTTGGACAGGGTAACTACCAAGGTGGAAGGAAATAGTAGTATCAGGTTGACAGTGAGGCACCAGTGTCCAAAAGGATACTTGAACTTCCTGTGGAAGAGGGGAGCTGGTGAGGTTACAAGGAAGTTGAGACAGGTTCAACTCTCAGACCCCTGTGCAAGGCCTGAGGCAGGTTGCTAGGGAGGCACCTGATTCTAAAGGAAGGGGAATCTGTATGCAGGACAAGGTTACTATCACAGTGGACCCTGAGGGAGGGCTAGAATGTGAGAGAGTACAGCAGTTGAGTGGTGCCTGAGCCTACCATCTGGCACTTCTAGCCATAGTCCATGATATTCCTTGCAGGTCATATTGGCATAAAGCGTGCAAAGGCGTGTGCAGGACTTCTATTGGCCTGGGTTCCAAACTGTAACAGGGCTGCCAGGACCTTTAAGCAGATGTCAAAAGGTAGACAAGGCAGGAGACAAGGTGAGAGCTCCTTTGATGCCTTTGCCTGTGATTGAGGCTTCAGAGGTGAATATGGATATTGTGGGTCCTGTAGTACCCCAAGTTCCACAGGAAAAAATATATCCTAGTGGCTGTAGATTATGCTGCACACAATACCCTGAGGCAATTGGCTTTGTCCTCCATTGGGCCAAGAGGAAGGTGTGTGCTTTGTTGAACTTATTTTCAGCAAGGGTGGGTTTCCCGAGAAAAATGCTGACTGACCCGAGGGTGCCAATTTCATGTATCACACCTGCTGGCTTGTCTATTAGATACTGTGGGGTGAAGCACATGAAGATCCCACTTTACCATCCCCAGACTAATGGTCTTGTTGAGAGGTTAAACTCTACAATCAAGTCAATGCTGAGCATTTGCAAATCAGTTTAAGAGGAGTGGGATGTTTGCCCCATCTCTGTTGTTCTTACAGAGAAGTTCCCAGAATACAGGTTTTTCACAATTTGAGTTGCGGTATGGGCATAGGGTGAGGGACCTCTAGATTTAATTCAAGATGAGTGGGAAGGTGAGTCTGAGTCTTACAAGGGGAGTCTGTTGTGGCATATGTCACTTAAACCTCAGGGCAAGGCTCTGGGAACTCATGGGCTTAGCCCAGGGAGAACCTGACGACCCAACAACAGAAAAGACCCATGGTGTGACAGGGTGCTCGAGAGCTAGAGAGGTATGCTGTGGGGCAGCAGGTAATGTGTTCTCATTCCCTGTCCAGACACAACAAGCTGCAAGCAGCGGAAAAAGACCCTACAAGGTGGTAAGAAAGATAGAGTGATGTTAACTACATGGTGGAAGTGCTATGGGCAGATGGCGCGGGGCACAAATATGTACCATGTTAACATGATGAAACCTTACCATGATAAGGGGAGGCCCTTGTGCTGAGCATTTGCAGTGTAGCCTGCAGAAAGGAGTCTGAGGGAGATCTGGGGACGCTGATCTCCTCAGTGAAGCAGACTGACACCTCCGTGGAAGGGTAGCAATGTCCAGCAGCTATCTCTATCCGGGTTTAGAAATCTGAGCAGTGTTGCACTTTTTTGGGAATTTGGGGACATGTTCACTGGGAAACTGCCAAGGTGCACCAACCTGGTGCAGCCCAGCGGAGTGAATACAGGACCCCAAAAGGCCTATTAGGCAGGCCAGCTTAAAGGGTGTCTGAGAGAGTCAGACAGACTCTCACGAGGGAAGAAGGTACAGGAGATGTTGGAACTAGGGGTGATTCAAGAGTCCAACAGTTCCTGGACCTCGAGTAGTCTGGGTGCTTAATGAGAGGATGGCGGCACCAGGTTCTGTAATGGATTATAGGAAATTAAATAGTCACACAGAGTCAGATGCTTACCCATGCCTAGGACAGATGAGACCTTAGAGCAGGCTGGAGTCAGGGTTAAGTATCTTACAACCGTTGATCTTACCAAGGGTTACTGGCAGGTGCCCTTGACTCCCGGTTGCTAGAGAAGTCCCAGCCTTTGTGAGCTCCTTACAGGCATGTATGAGTTCTAAAAGATGCTTGCTTTGGGATGAAGAATGCTAGCGACTTTCCAGAGGCTGGTAGATAATATCCTAGCAGAGCAGGAGGGGTTTGCCCTGGCTTACACTAGATGATATTGCCCTCTACAGCCATTCACCAGCCAGAGCACCTTCAGCATGTCAGGAGTAGGTGCTGGGCAGAGGGCTACCAGGAGATGCACAGGGTTGACCATTAAGCCCACACAAATGTCAGGTGGGTATGGCAGAGATCTCCCTACCTAGGACATAGAGTGGGGGAGTGGTAAGATAAGGCCAGGGGACCTGCCAAAGTGGAAACCATTCGAGCATGGCCTGCACCTGTTACTAAAAAAGTAGGTGAGGATTGCTTAGTGACGACAGGGTACTACAGAAAGTTCATTCCTAGTTATATTGCCATAGCTGCTCCCCTCACCCAAGAACCTTTTACAAGGAAGAACAGGCCAGATAAAGGTTGTGTTTGACCCCAGCATGTGTGCGAGGGGCATTCCAGAAGCAAAGAAGGTTTGGAGGGACCCCCTGTGTTTAGCCAGTCCAGATTTACAGCAAAAGATTTTTGTTGTGCAAAGTAGATGCTTTGAATCATGGGGTGGGGGCTGTACTTGGCCAGATTTCTTCAGAGGAGGAAGAGCTTTCCAGTGGTTTATCTCAGTCATAGGCTGCAAGCCAGGAGGGAATGCTATGCAGCTATGGGAGGAAAGTAATGTCTAGCCATAGTGTAAGGCACTGCAGAAACTTCAGCATTATCTGTATGGAAGAAAAATCACTGTAATGACAGATCCCACAACCCTCTAACATGGTTAAACAGAGCCAGTCAGCAAAATGCCAAGTTACTAAGATGGAGCCTGGGGATGAGAAAGCGCATATGATATGTCAGTGCAGCACTGCAATTAAGGATTAGCATTGCTGCAATGCAGATGGGTTCTCAAGACAGGGAATGGGGTGAGGTACACTCCAGATGGAGCCTAACCCTCTCCAAAGTGTCATTTCTCCAAAAGGTCACTTGAAAAACCCCAAGCAGAGTTCTCCGGAGAGCTGTGAATATTAAGGGTAGAGATGGGTGAAGGCTGCCAACCCTGGCCAAATAGAATTTGATACACTCGCCCTCTCTGGTTTTAGTGGTGAGGATTGAGGTGCCTTGATTGCTGGGTCAGGGCACGAGTCCCACATGTATAATCTTTTCAGTGTTTATTTTATTGGTACATATGCTCAAGCACTTGGTCTCCTGGCAGCCACATTCATATCAGACTGTTAAAATGTTTACTATTCCATTTTGAATTTCCATACAACAACAGTATATCCTTTAAAATCTTAAGATTTTTCTTGAGTACTAATGAGGGTGCTTTTGATGATTGGTTGGGTACTACTGCAGTATACTGCAGTCAGCTGATAAAGAAAGTATCACAAAACCTTCTAATCACAGACTTCTAGTATGGTGAATTACTGAGCAACATGTTGATTACAGCTCTCCCAGTGTAAAAACAATGCATTGTTTAAAAAGTTTGTAATAGTTATCCAGTTTGGGTAAAATTCAGATACTGGTGGAATATAAAAGAGATGACAAAAGACAGGAAAAATAGCAGCTTTAATTAGCCATTTAAATGAGTTAAGAAAACTACGAATCAGAGATTGAAATTAAGGAAAGACTGGTTGAACATGAGGCTTTAAAAGAAAAGAAGGGCTGGATTCACGAAGGCTTGCATGTGGAGTCTAAGAGTAGAGTAAGACTCCATGCAGCCAACTATGTCTGCCGGCGATCCAGGAACAACCGCCGAGCAGGGGCATGCCGCGAGGAAGCTCCTAAAGCGACTCTTGCATGGACAGGGTTAGTTTATGCAAAATTACCTAATTTACTGCTGAAAGCTATGCAAATGAGGTAAATTTGCGATCCAAGAAAACATTAACCTGTCAAGTAAAGAGTAGTGTTATTACCTGAAATGTACTCGGTTGGCAACTGAGTGCCGTTCACCACTGCAAATAGCAAAATAAGGAACCATGACAGCTCCAAATAAAGGAAGCATCCAGTTGAGGAAGCATGCCAATGGCCAAATATACAGCCATTGGCATTTTTATCCGTTGCAAAATAATAAAAAAATATTATTTTTTTCCTCGATCTCCGATGTTTAAGCGTGGCGCCCGGTACCACAAATAATGCGGCTCTAAAAAGCAGAAAAACAAAACATAAAACCCACAAATAGGGATTTTATTCAAAATATTCATCTGCCATGCAAGTGAATGGCAGACTGAAAACAACATGGCTACTGAGTAGGCAATCCTATGCAAATGAGGATAAGGATAGTGAATCCCAATTTTTCCTGCTATGTGAACCATGTCCCTAGAGTGTAAGAGTAGGATAAGGGGAGTGACAGAGTAGAAGATGAGTGACATCATGAGAGGGTATGTATCAGAAAGACTGTAAGCTTATTGGAGCAGAGTGGCATGTGTTTGCTGTGAATTACTCAGGACTAAAAGAGGTGTGTCTACAGTTGTCTAAATTGAAATCTGGAAACCGAAGGTGTATGCCCGTGGCTATCACTAAAGTTTCTTGCCAAAGCTGCCTACATTGTGTGCGCATCGTATGCATGTGGCCTTATGTAAACCTGTCTAAGCCTGTGTGTGCCTGTGTAAGCCTGTGTAAGGCCGTCTAAGCTTGTATACCGAATGTGCACCCTTCTAAGCCTGTGTAAGCTTGTGTAAGCCTGTGTGCAGTGTGCACTTGTGTGCGTGTGCTTGCACACTTTCTTTCTTGTGCTGCCCCCTGTGGAAACAGAAAGGGAAATGGAAGGAAAAGAAGTAGTAGGAAGTTAACCAAGGAGAACTACTTAAGAGCTGCCAGGTGAAATCAATCAGAATCAGCCAATTACACAGGCAGTACACTAGCCCAGCCCAGCCCAGCACTTAAAACTCTGCAAACAACATTCCCCCATGTTTTCTCAGAAACACTGCAACACTGCAGTCAACAAAGAGAAGTGAAAACTTAAAAAGCTTAAACTAAGACATAAAAATGTTAGGGGCTGCCATTGCTGTTATAAGGCAACATGTGCAAGATGCTGAGGGTGGTGCCATTGCGAATGCTGCTGAGCAACCCACAGTGAGGAGACGGAGAAGAGTGTATAGACCCAGGGTAATCTACCAGGGCTACATGAGCTGGAGATAGTGGGCGCTACAGAGTGGACAAAGACCTCCTGCAGCAAATTGTTGAGCTGTGCAGGCCACGCCTCACACACAGAACCAACAGAGGGGATTGATCATGTATATTTCCCCAATTCTGGTGAGGTATTGGCCAGCAATATGCGTCTCTTCCAGCAAATAGCAGAATACCCTGAGGTAGTGGGTGCAATTGACTGCGCACATGCCACATCAAAGCACCAGCTGGTGAGTGGGGTAGGGCCTACATCAGCCACAAGGCTTCCACTCCATCAATGCCAGGTCGTGTGTGATGCCCAGGGCATAATACTGAATGTGTGTGCTGGCTGCCCTGGGAAGCTACCACGATTCCCATATCTGGCAACTCGCTGTACCAGACATTTGCCAATGGGGACATCCCTGATTGTCACCTAGTGGGGATGCTAGATATGCACTGGAGGTGGCTGATGACACCCATCAGAAATGCACACACACCTGAACAAGAACTCCATAAGGAGGCTGCGCACAAACACGAAATGTAATCAAGCATTTGTTTGGGATGCTCAAGTCACGGTTCCGGTGCCTGGACACATCTGGTGGAGCCTTGCAGTACTCACCAACTATATGTACCCAAATTGTCACGGTATGTGCCATGCTACACAATATGATCCTGCGAAAACAGCTGCAACAGGAACAGCATGAGGCAGGGCCAAACAGCCCCCCACCATTGCCAAGGCCTGCACAGGCACACCGTGACATGGAGGAGGAACAACCTGAGCCTGCCCCAGTAGGCAGAAGGAGGTGTGCCCAGTATGCCTTGTCCTTGGCAAAGAGGCAATGCGTAGCACACACACTGGCTCAGTAGGAACCATGGAAATTATACCTCTCTCTGACTCGCACATAAAATAAAAGGGATGCCTAACTTGACACTACCTGTTTCCAAACATGTATAGGCAGTGTAGTATGTGCATCCGACATAGGCAGCCCTGCAGCACCACCTGAGGCATGATTCCCATGTTTTAAGCAATATAAAGCAGTGCTAAGCAGCTTTCACCAATATCTAGTATATGTAAACAAAATTGCTCGTGCAATGTTGGGCAAGGTCAGGGCAAGTTGAGCAAAGTCAGTTAAACATGCTCATATCTGCTTTACTGTTCCTTAAGCAGACTGGTCTGGCCAGCATGAAAATAAAAAGCAGTGACAGGCCTTTAACCCAGGATACTGTGCATTATAATTACAGTACTGAACCACTAAGCCATGATAGCATTTCAGTGGCACAGACACAGCAGGACAATTGTACACTAACGTAAACACAAAGCAATGCTGTATCATCCCCTTAAAGAGGCAAATGGGTAACCTTCCCCACATGCCTATGCAGACAGAGAACATCAGGCCAGGCATTGTGATGTGGGTTGTGTAGGCTATGACGTCACAAGCTGATATACGTGACATTGGACGCTAAGATCTGTAGTACAGTAGTATGCCTCAAGCCAGTATGATAGGCAACAGTACAGACTGTAATGGTGTCCTGTACATAGCAGTGCAGGCACAGCAAACGTGTATAAGTGTCAGGTGAAACCCACATCCTATGTACACCCACAGTAACAATCCGGTGTGCCCACGGATAGAAATGTACAAAGAATAGCTGTCCCCCCTGTATGGAGAAATGTTGATAAGTCTATGCAAAGTGTCTCATGGAAGCTCTGCAGGCACAGCATGATCCCTGTTGATCTATGACACAAAGGTGAGCTCTGCTGTAAAAATACAACTTGATTTACCATACACATATAGTATAAATGTGTATACTGTGCATGCTCACACACTCCAACAAATGTAGTGGATTTCATTCAGCATCACACTGAAAGGTCATACTGGGCATGCTCACACACTTAGGCTAAATACGGATGTGATAATAAGGGATCTATGGACAAATGTGTATAGTCATCTCTACTTCCAGAAACACATTCACAAAGTGGTCTGAACATCCTGCTATGTGTTCACAAAACTGCCAAGGTCTGTGCATGTAGGTCAAAGGAGGTTGCCACTACTCAGCAGTTATCAGACCTGTCAGAGAGTACCACAACACACTTGCGATGAATCTGACTAGGCACGTTCAGCAGCTAGAAACACCAATGAAGTACCTTAACAAGAGGATTACTGGCCTCAAATAGTTGCTCCATGCAACAAGACTGAAATGTCACCCAATCTGTACTCTGTTGCATACTGTCTACTCAGGAGATCTCTGCCCAACAGACAGGTCCATGTCATGGTTACATTCAGATCTGTTCTGAGTTACAGCTCAATGGCACTAAATGTACAGAGCCAACTGATATTGCCAACATCCTGGCAGATAGGATCAGTGTTAACTTTACCCCCCTCTCACCCATGAAAGAGCACATGTCTATAATGGAAGACTGCAAAGTTGCTGTCATCATGGCTGCACAGGTAAAAAACACTCTCCAAAGCCACTATTACAGCAGCCATGGGACTAGATAACTTCTCAGGCTGTGTAGTATCTACTTCCCTGAAGTAAACATTAACATGGAAGGCCTGTGGCTAATGAGGTTTCCAGAGGACTGCAAACTAGGAGCCATCATTGTAAACACTAAAGATGTGGACATCCTACAAAAGGGCCTCACTGAGACAGATGGCTGTTGTCCAAGCCATGGGCTGTAGCTCAATGTCAAAAGGTGCATTATCATCACCTTTGTTAAAAACACTGTAGCCAAGAACTACAACATAGTTGGTAGCATACTTCACACTGTACGTGTGACAAGAGACCTTGGGTCACAGGTGGACAGTGGATACAACTGTGATAAGCACATTCCCACAGTAGTCAGGAAACCCTCTTATGTGGCACAGCTCATCACAAAATGTGTCTCATGCAGAATAGAAGAGGACATTGTTCCCCTCTACTCACCACTCACTAGAACTATAAAAGAGTACAATGCCACTGCTGCTATGTACCTCACAAGACAACTACAACAACTGGAAAGCCAGCAGCAATACCTCACAAAGAGCATTAGTGGCCTGAAATACATGCCATACACAGACCATCACAAAATGCTCCATCCATACTCCCTTGCATATCGCTTACTCAGAGGTGTTCACTGCCTAACATACAAAGCTATGTCAAACATAGAGCTGTTGGATATGATCCACGTAAAACACTCAAAATCACGCTGATCCAAGACCACGAGTGAAATACAAAAGGAAGGGGTGTAGCTATTAAACTTATGGATATCCACACCTTCAGGTTACTGGCACAGCATGAGGCCTTGGAGACCATGCAAGTGCAACTAACATTGGACAAAGCTGCCCATCAGATTGTAGCCTGCTACAGATCACGTACCTTGTCTCAGGAACCTCACTCAGCATTCTAGAGAACAATGGCAAATATAAAGGTCCTATCAAACACCATTATATGAGGAGATTACAACTACCCAAACATTGAGTGGGTGAATTACTTGTATACAATGTCCTTTGCCCAATGTGTCCTAGAGTTAAGAAACTCTAACACCCTGGAACAGCTGGTTAGCATGCCCACTAGAGGTGACAACATACTTGACATGATCATCACCAACATGGGGTACCAGTGTTCCACAACAGAGATAAACCCCCCGCTGGTAATATCAGATCATTAAGTAATCACACTGGACATCCACATCCCGCCCCCACACCCAGTCAATGAAACCACTGTGAAGACATTTGCAAGAGCAAACTGCACACTTCCCAAGACCAAAGTGGAACATTCCAAAGACCCCTTGCTATAGGATAATGGTAGGCAATCTGCAGAATCATTTACAAGTGCATCCTATGAGCATCTACAGGGATGCATGGAATGAGACATCACAAATAAAACCAAGATGCACTCCTCCAAAAATAGGACAACAAGCAGGTGTTTGTAGTCCATAAATAAGCTAGACAAGAGAAGGAGGAAATGAACACATGATAGATCCAACTTCACTAAAGGAAAGGCATCACTGATCATTACCAGGAAGAAACAATGATCGCCCATAAAATAATCCAAGGACGGTTTCTAAAGACAAATAGCCAAGGAATGTAAGAATAACAGCCACAAAGCCTTTGGTAGCTATACCAGACATGTAGGTGTCAACTTCCAAATATGCTGTCAGCTACTAAAGAAAGGAATGACATACACCAAACCAACTTTCATTGCCCACACCCAGGGGGACAAGTTCAGTGTAAACTCCCCCCATCACCCCCAAAAGGGCCTGTGTCCATCACAGAAGGATGCAGAGACCCAGATGTCATGGACATGCAGGTAAAGACAGCCCTCACCAAAGCTATGAACATAGCATCAATGTGACTGTATGTTGTCCCAGGCTGCATCTTACACTAGGCCCATAAGGAACTACACCCTCACCTACATTCACTGTCTAGACTCAAGCATACCACAGGCTATGTACCCAAAAAATAGCATACACTAACAGTCATCCAGTTCCACAAAGGGTGTGCCAAAACAGAACCTGGAAACCATTGCCCAATATGTCTACTCAGCTGGGTCTACAGAGCTATTGAGCAAATCGTCATGGAACCCATACACTGAGACATTGGAGATCTCCAGACACTGGACTCTACACAACTTTGTCTTGTTAAAGGCAGAGCCTGGCTCCCAAACCTAGTTGACTTATTTAAAACAGTTACCATGAACATAGATGGAGGTGAAAGTAGTCTACACAGCCCACCTGGACCTCACTAAGGGCCTACCACACCATTCCCCACTCTGTCATCTTGGACAAGTGTACCAGCTTGAACATTAACAGCTATGTCACAGGATGGGTGGCCATGTGGCTCACAGATCAAACACACATGTTCATAGTTGCGGGTGCCATGTCCAACTCTAAGCCAGTCACAAATGGCATCACACAGGTCTTGGTCCTGGGACCCCACCTGTTCAGTAGATACTGCTCAGAGGTACAGGCAAGCATGGCAGGTGTATGGCTGAAGAGGTTTGCAGATGAATGGAAACTGTGGTCCATAATTGACTGTACAGCTGACACAGACATCCTCCAGAAGTGTCTTATAGAGACAGATACCTGGTGTCAAAACAATGCCCTCAAGCTGAATGGCAAAGAATGCATAGTCATCACCTTTGGGTAATACAAAGTGCACACAAATTACCACATAGGTGGTAATCCAGCATGTACGGAGAAAGTCATAATGGCCCTGGGGACACAGGTAGGTAGTAAACTCACCTTTGATGATCACATGTCCAAAGTGTTTAGACATTCCTTCAATGTAGGCCATCTAATGTTACCTAATGTAACCCACTTTGTATAGTCTGATGATGTCACCATCCTACAAATATACCTGTGGAAAGGATAACTCCCAGTAATGTGTATAGCGCGTCATGTTAATACGTACTCCTGTAGTATCATGAAGTAGTTAGGTAGGGGTTTGAATCCTGCATTGGACAACTGTGTGTGGGTGTTTGTGTGTGGTCTCCTTGGGAAGAAGCAACCTTTTAGGAGAGTAGTGAAACACCTCAAAAGTGGTAAACTAACCTTTGTCAAGTCTGATGATGTCACCATCCTACAAATATACCTGTGGAAAAGAGAACTCCCAGTAATATGTATAGCAAGTTGTGTTAATGCGTACTCCTCTAGTATCATGAAGTAGTTAGGTAGGGTTTTGAATCCTCCACTGGACAACTGTGTGTGTTTGTGTGTGGTCTCCCTGGGAAGGAGCAACATTTTAGGAGAATAGTGAAACACCTCAAAAGTGGTAAACTAACCTTTGTCAAGTCTGATGATGTCACCATCCTACAAATATACCTGTGGAAAAGAGAACTCCCAGTAATATGTATAGCGCATCGTGTTAATGCATACTCCTCTAGTATCATGAAGTAGTTAGGTAGGGGTTTGAATCCTGCACTTGGTGAGTGTGTGTGCTGTATGTGTGTGACACTGTTGGTCAATGTGTTGGTGGTTTTGCTTTTACTACTGCATGACATAGCATATGTATTGCACATGTGAGCTAGCTGTGTGGCATATACATATACGTACATGTTACCTCAATGATTGCATGTGTGGGAACCCTGCTTTCTCCAAGAACACAGCTGTCATCCTTGCCACACTGTACTGCTGCTTCCCAGACCATAGGTCACATCTGTATGCTTGTGACAAGCCCAGCCACTGCAGTGATCCTTGGCCTAGGTCATCTGTGTCACACAAAGTCATTACAGTTCCTATTGGAATGTGTGTGTGAGTGTCTATGGCTGAGGTATATGTCAGACCTGTTCAAATGCAGCAAAGTCTGTCAATGATGACTATTCATAACAGGTGTTGAACAACCTTTGTGGATATTCATGCAGACCCCTTATTGCTTATGTGATCCATCGAGGGATCTCAAAATATCTTTGGAAATGTGATTAACAAAGGACAGATGATATAACACTTGGTTGCATGTACACATCGGTACCTGTTCATCATGTTGTTGGCTACTACCTATGTGGTACTGTGGGGATAATATGTTCCGTAAAGGTGGATGACTATGCTTAGTTTGGCTTATAGCTTTCCAGCATGGGTTTGACAACAGGCATCTGTCTGTATGATACCCTTGTGCAGGATGTGTGTGTCATCTGGAGAATGCATTATAGGCCACAGTATGCATTACCAGACGTGGACGGACATATCCCTACTGTGATTGCTTGTACCTAAGAGAGCTATATGCCAAACAGGAGTGGTGTCAGTAATGATTGCAGGTGAATACCAGTGGTTACTGGCATAGTATAGTACCTGAAGGATCCAAATGTTGCTGTGTGTCCTACATCTGTGTGTCGGTTGTCAAGACATCATCTAACGATTGGTTATGGTCAGGCTGTGAAAGTGATGTATACTACCAGAATGCAAAACAATGACAGATAGTAGCAGTATCACCCACAGCACAGTGTCAAACCATGTTATACACACGTGTAGTCAGGTTCCGAAATGAGTGCAGTACAATGCATACTGGCCATCAATAGAAACTATGGAGTGTTACTGTGTAATACAGAGCATGTCACCCTGGCCATGTCACCATATACGCGTACATGCAGACAGTGCACCTCCACCATGTTCACAACTGCAAATCTGTGCTACACACATACCACACATACTGTCCACTCTTTAACACATGCTGCCGGCACACATCAGCCAAGTGGCACATGGCCGGACAATACACAATTGGAACCAACACTGGTGTAAACAACACTACAATGACAATCATAGCATTAATGCATCATGCCTGCTCAGCTACACCTTCAAGCATATCATTACACTGTACTGCTGACAACATGCTAACATTACTATACTGCTATAAAGACACCCTGTGCATCAGCACCATGGTAGCCTGTTCCTGCATCGATGTTACAGATGACAGGAGGCGGCACAGGTTTCATCATATGCACAGGGTGTGTTGTTGGTTTGCCAGAGGCCTACAGTGAGCCATCCAATCGACATGTATGTGTGTGTGTGTGTGTGTGTGTGTGTGTGTGTGTGTGTATATGTGTGTGTGTGTGTGGGGGGGAGAATACTGGAATGGACCAATGTTGATGTAATGTGTGTGTGGGTATGTGTTAGCCCTAGGTGTCTGGAGTATGTGTGTGTGTCTGCATGCACACAGTTCCACCATGTGGCTGCCATATACGGGTATTTGTGGGACAGGCACAGACTGTACCTGCGAGGCTTCACAGATCACTGTCTCTGGCCACGGATATGGTACCTGTGCCTGGAAGGGGTACTACTGACACTATCAGGTACTAAGCCAGACTGGGTACTATCCCCAGAGGTGGATGGATGTACACTGGACACAGGTCCCTGCTGGGACTGTCCAGAGCCATGTGCACGTGGTCTTCTAGGACATTCTATGGACAGCCCACCCCCAACATTGCTGGGGCTGGTACTGGCACTACGGGAGTGGCTGTGGCTTGAGGGACGTCCGTGGCAACTGCCAGCTGCTGATGTTGCTGGCATACATCCAGGTCGATGACTCAACCATCCCGCACTGTCCTGACACATGGACATGACATTGCAGAGGATATCTAATGTCTCTCCCCAACGTCTATCAGTGACCTCGGTGTAATGCCAGATGGCACCTGCTAGGTCATGGATACTGTCAATGATGGCGGTGTTATGTGCCCTCTGTGCCCTTAGTCCCTGTCTGGTGTACCGTTCCATATGTGCCTGTGCCTCCATGATAGCCTGGAACATGCGTGACGTTGTCAGACCTGTGGCACGTCTGCCAGTGGCATGATGAGCAGCAGTGCTCCTACAAGAACCCCTGGACATCTGCCTATGTGGTACCCTTCCAGATATCTGGGTATGGCTGCTGTGTCAGGATGCATGTGCCATGGGCATTGGTGATGGATGTATTGGCAGTATGACTGTATGCATGAATGGGGTGGACAGCTGTGTATTGTTGATTGGTGGCCCAACGACAGACCCTGGCAAACATGCCTGTGCCTCAACACACCTATCATCAGTATCACTGTTTTGCTCAGTGACATCAGTTTCCCTGCTGCAGTGAACCAGCCCAAGGTCAGCACCTGTGAGAGGAAGACAGGAAACACACTTTATGACCTGTACATGATGTCGGCACACATGCACACATGCACACATGAATACATGCACACATGCACACATGCACACATGAACACATGCACGCATGAACACATGCACGCATGAACACATACACAGATGCACACATGCACACATGAACACATGCACACAAATGCACAAATCACTAAAACACACACACCACCAGCAATCCAGAACATACTCAATAGCGGGTGATGGTGGGGTACAGTATCACAAGGCAAACAGTTATATCACACGTGTCAGCATGCAGGACGTGGGTTTCCCAACAGCATGCAGTGCGGGTGTTGACAGCCCTTGCCAATAACACTATACATGTCTTTGATGCATGTGTGTTGTTGTTCAGTGATTGGCCTCACTCTGGAATGCACTGTGTACATAGACACGACAGCAAGTATTATAAGCTCTGCAATGTTCTGTGCACCATCTCTCACAGGTATACATACCATGGCCGGATGTGTATCTGTGTGTCACATAGATATCCATTTCTGATTAGAGCGTCTGTGTCTTCAGAAGATAATTGTGGACACAGGATTAGCACATGCATGCTATGTATACACACAGGATGAGTGGTGCATGTTTACCTGATGGAATACCATTGCTCAACATGGCCATTGTACAGTGGTTATGGTGAGTGTAGGACATATTGCCAGTGCCAGACATGACATGGCATGCTACAACACAACTGCAACATTAAACATCACACAGACACAGTGTGTGTCATGTGACCTATACACAATAGCATTTCAAGACATATATGTGTCACTTTGTACAAATGGTGATTGCTATGCATATTGTGTATAGGTGCCTATATTTGCACACACACAACACTGAGGTGCATAGCAGGAAATGCTATGTGTAGTACTGTGGTCACTGTAACTGGATGGGGTGTACTACCATGAGCCATCATCATGCACCATCATGTGGTTACTCAAGGCTACTAATATGTGCCAGACCGGCACATACTATGCTGTACCAGAACTGCAGTACCATGGCTACATTCACTATTTCACAACCAGTTGTTACATGGGTTTGTAAGGTGCACAATAGGGGGCATTGCCTACCATGAATGTCTTATGTGTGTAAGAGTGTCGCACAGCCACATGTGAGGCATCTACCCCTCAGGTATATTATGTGTGCTGTGTGTATGAAGTGTGGGATACTGTAGTGTGACCTTACAGCGGGCGTCTGAATACGCCATGTGTAGCATGTTAACGTGTACTGCGTATGACAGTGTTGTGTATGTTGTGTGCATGTGTATCGACTCTGCCTATCCAAGGTCCACATCAGTGTTGCCACAATTGTGTGGAATGCTCTGTGTATTGTATGTGTTTTAGGCAGCTATCCACATTACTGGGATGTGCATAGTCTCACAGCAAACATGCACAGCATGCATTATGCTTATGTGTGTTACGTGTACATGGCCTACATCTCACCTATGACATGCACATTTAATTAGCAGTATTAAAGGTATAACACTCACCAGCATGGGTCAGCTGCCTTGCTGTCACACCAGAGGGACCTACAAGGATATGAGACACTTTATCAGTGCAACAACTGTGGCATTGCTACTGTGTGTTTGCAATTGTACAGTAGTACAACGGTTGACAGTCACAGGCCTACAGATTGTATTCCTAATTATTACCATTGCACAACACTAGGCACCACATAGTCTAACTACACAGTACACATCTTACATAAGCATGCTTTAACAATTGAGGTAACAGTATTCTACAGCCATGCCATGTTACCTGCAAGCTCCATGCCAGCTTGCTGGGTGACTCCGGCCTCCATGATGACACACATTAGTTGTTGGGGTTGTTGTTGGCCAGGAGCCACCTGGCTCAGGAGCAGCTCCTCCAGTCTGGTGAGGGGGGGATGGATGGCTACCCCCCACCTGTGGCAAGCTGCTGTCTGCAGATATCAGATGCACGCTGCCGGACATGTCTAATTAAATCACTGCAGTGATGGCCTACCTGCTCATATGTCCGGTTATGCATGCCTATGTCATTTACCCGACAGACAAGCTCTTGCCACAGCGCAGTCTGCTCATGCTGGTCCTGGCTGGTTCTAGAGAACAGCAGGGCATACTGCTGCACCAGGCTGGCTCTTCCTCCGCCATGCTATAGGTGGGATTACGATGGTGGGACATAGCCCTGGAAGACAATGAAACAATATGTGTGAGCAAGTCATGAGGCACACGTATATTTCTAATGTACAGATATCACTTAACTGCCATATGTAGCAACCTATTGGCTGTCAGAGGATACACACTTTCAATGTCAGTACTCAACCCACAACTGCCTGACAGTGCCTGGCACACTCTATATATCAAACCACGTTTTGCACAGCAACAAACTTACAACAGTATGTAATACTATACAATAGTACATGGCACACTGTATGCGACACAATGCACAAACTAGACACAGGAGGTATATATCATGCTAATGCATCATGAAACATGTAATCCATTGCAGTGATTGTAAAGTCCAGTGACAATATCACCGGTATACCACACTAGTCGTTGATGGCAGACCCCTGCCTAACATATGTGCACATTCGTGAATATAGGTGGCATACTGCTGTACTACACTATACATGTTTCTAGATATGCACCTATATCCTGTAACGCACATATGACCGAGGCCATGGTACAGGCATACACACACACACATCAGACATACATACCAGAAACATAGGTATGGCAACACAGGTGACCTTTACCTGTGTACCTTACAGTACTTTGTGTCAGTAGTTACGAGACCGTATGTCTGAGGTATGTAATCTGTGAGGACTACAGGAACACACAGAACAGTGGTTCCAATCAATGTGGACGTACACAATACTGTGCTGTTTAGGCATACAGCCTCAGGTAGTACTACAGTTCAAACAGGGGTTGGATTCACCAGCAGTAACACTCAATAAGCATGCATGTACTGCTTTGGCCTACAATGGGCACCCCAGTTGACAACAAGGGACTATGTCAGAATGTACGGCATACTGCTTTTTCAGCCTAGCAATTGTATACACATCTTTTGCTGGGATCACAGCTAGGACACACAATACCATGACAGAAACAGTTTCCCACTAAGCTATTACACATAAACCAAACTCTGACACATTCACCAACACATTCACCATCACACTCAGTCAAACTCACATAGCAATTATTGCAACAAGTACATGTGGGTGTGTGTCACTTCATAGGTAGGTAGAGGCTGTGGCCTGGGGCCTATAGAAGCCTAGCCATGGCTTTGTCACCAGCCATCTGTCACAGTAAATATAACCCTGTCTCTCTCTCTCTTTCTCTCTCTTTCTCTCTCTCTCTCTCTCTATATATATATATATATATATACACACACACACACACATAAATATAAACATACATTGGTGTACATATAGATATCCATATAGGCACATATATGGTCCACCTTTCATAATTAAAGGTGGGAATATCAATTATCACAAAGGTTCGCGAGTATACTGTTATGTACTAATATTGCACAGTGTTGTGCGGAATGCATTGAAGGTGTTCTTAACACATGTAGCTTTAGCAGGCCTCACTGGCTGAAACACTGCAAACCTGACAATTCATACCCACAGCGTTTAACCACCACATGTCATATACCAGCACTGTATGCTGTCTTGTTTGCCACATACTACAACCTACATAGAAGTATGCACATAACAACCTTCAACAACATACATATGTCCACCCTTCACAAACAGTTGCAGTATGTCCCTTGCTCTATGCACATGTACAGATGCTAATATATCTGACACAGACAGATCTCTCTGTATGTGTGTGTGCCATACACACACAAGGTCCACATTGTTGTAAGTCCATGGACCTCACAGCTGACCTGCTGGGCCTTGCTGCAACATGAACAGGTGTCACATGTGAGCACACAGTAATATTAGAGGGTGTGTATATATATATATATATATATATATATATATATATATATATATATATATATATATATAGCTGTTGCCAATGCTAAGCTACGCGTTAATATGACTATCATGCATTTGTTACTCTGTTACATCCTTGTTTATATAACTACATGTGCTACTCCCCCAAACAGCCATTGTACACACTACTGTACAGAACAGAGATAACATGGATCAGATGTTTGACATTTAATGTTGAACTACATATATCACAGTCATATCCCACTGCACACACCTACACACTGATTTCTCCATGGCAGTAGTTATGCAGGGCATCTGTGCATAGATACGTACTGCTGCCACATATGAATGATTGAAAGTATGTAGAGTACTCTTCAAAAACATCTACTACATGCCAGTAAATACATATCAGTTACATACCTTTACTTTGTATGGGTTTGTATTATTAAGTTCCATGTGTGTAGTAATACAATTTTTATATATATATATATATATATATATATATATATATATATATATATATATGTTTTTTTTTGTATGTTGATTTTTTTGTTGCTGTTGCTGTTGTTGTTGCCGGTGTCTGTCTGT
>NC_056739.1:505010519-505031077 GCF_019279795.1 Protopterus annectens
CATGTCACTGTACATGCATGTTGGAGGTGTGCACATCCCAGACACCATCCATGTCATGTACTAAGGAACACATACTTGGCAACCAATGCACAATAGTCACCCAGGTGACTGGATGGTGGATACAATACCCACCTCTGTGGGCAAATCCTGAAACTATACCCCTGAGCCACAATGCAGACCATTGTCATGTGGCCTGATGCAAACCTAACCTTGTATAGCCATCTGGCACAGTGGATCACCACACCCACATGAAGCAATGCACCTATGCATGTCAGTACTGGCACCCTGTTTGTGTGTGTGTGTTGTATGATGCGCATGATCACATTCACACTCACTACAACCTCCACTGGCATACTGAAGCATGCTGTCTGATGGCAGACACCTCTTCATACTCTTTGCCTATAAAACCTCTGTATGACCTCTGTGGTGCATGTGATACCTGCACAGTAATGTGCTGTGGCAATCTCACTAGTGATGAGTTGTATTCCTGGCCCTACCAAATGTGTCAATGTGTGTGCATCCCTGTGAGAGTGTGGCTGTGTTGACGCTGGCACCTGTTCATGAAGGCACTTGTACTACACCTACTATATAGCTAATATATCCTTGTTGAAGATGTCACTCACCATCACATATACGTTCTGAGGGCTCCTCAACATGTAACCTATGTGTTGCATCCAATAACTGCATAGAAATGTGAAAGAACTACTTAGTCTTCAGGGGTTTGATACCATGTGCTGGTAGGTGTGTGACAGAAACATAGGTTCATAAGTTCATAGGTAGGTACTAGGCTATTGGCCCTAGGGCCTATACAAGCCTAGCCAAAAAGGTATCCTGGCTTTTGCCACCCAGAAAATTATTTTCCTGTGCCCCTGTCAAGCAGAACCACAGAAGTGATCCCCAGGGTGAATTTACTATTACTCATCCAATCATCAAGATTTTTCTTGAAGAGTGCTAATGAGGAGCTCTGTTTGACCTAGATAGGTAGTCTGTTCCACTGTATGGGAAGTCTCTAGGACAGGAATCCATCCCTCCAGCATATTCTGTTTATTGTGGTGACAAGGTTTAGGTCCCTAGAGTGTGTAGCTCGGAGGGATTGGGATTTCTTTAAGTGGAACATGTCCAACAGCTTGGGGTTTGACACAGCTTTGTATGTTAGGCAGAGATTGCCTCTGAGTAGGCGATGCGATGGAGTAAAGCTGGAGTTTTTTGAGTCGGTCTTCGTAAGGCATCTGTATGAGGCCAGTAATCCTCTTTGTGATGTATTTTTGTGGCCTTTGCAGTTGTTGTAGATGTCTTGTGAGGTACAAACCAAAAGGGGCGTTGTACTCTATAATGGGTCTAATGAGTGATGAGTAGAGGGGAACAATAACCTCTTTTTTTCTGGATGAGAAACCTTTTGTGATGAGGTATGCCATGTAGAAGGATTTCCTGACCACTGCAGCGATGTGATCATCAAAGAAGAGACTACTGTCCACCTGTGTCCCAAGGTCTTTTATCACACTTTCAGTGTTAAGTAGACTACCGCATATGTCGTAGTTCATGGGTACAGAGTTTTTACCAAAGTGGATGACAATGCACTTTTTGGCATTGAGCTTGAGACCATGGCTTTGATACCAGGCATCTGTCTCTGTGAGGCCCTTTTGTAGGATGTGCACATTGTTAGGAGTTTTGATTATGGCTCCTAGTTTGCAGTCATCTGCAAATTTAGTTAGCCAAAGGCCTTCTGTGTTAGCCTGTACTTCAGAGAAGTAGATACCAAACAGGAGAGGACCCAGGACTGAACCCTGTGGTACTCCACTTGTCACTGGTCTGACTTCTGATTTGGAGTCTGCTACTTTCACAGTGTGGGTTCTGTCAGTAAGCCAGTTGGAATGGACAATGGTAGAAAGAAAGGGGAGAGGGCGGAATGCCTGGAAGAATCACAGATACAATCAGTAGTTAATTTCATGGGTACTAATGAAATTTCGGTTTCTACTAATATTGATATGGTATTAAATAGTGAAATGAATAGGAATAATACAATGGATGTTGTCAACAATGTCACCTTATACGAAAGTGGTGATTTTAAAATATTTAACTACACTACTCATTTAATTTCCTCGGATCATTATGATATATTTTCCAAAGGGATGAAGTACATACCTGATTATAGCTTTGACATTACAGATACGTTGGTTGAATTTAAACTGTTTTTGAGAAAACTCAATCTGGGTATTTTTTCAAGAATCAAAATAGTACTGCTATCTTACAAACGGGTGAATTAAAAAAGAAAAGTACATTCACCCCACCAATGTGCATGACTTTAACTTCTTTTGAAAATGTGGTTAATCCCCAGTTTTATGCTTTGTATAATAGATATAAATACTCAAGCGGGACAAAAGGACAGAAACATGATTTTTGACACTGTGAAAAGTTTATGTGAGAAAAATATTAGAATTATGTCCGCTGATAAGGGTGGAGGCATTGTGTTTTATGACAATGATAAATATATCAACAAAATTTTTGAATTGTTGAATAATTCCACACAGTATACCCCATCCTCATTAAATGAGGTTAATATTGCTCATGCACGTATAGATTCATACTTGGAAGAATTTATAATTGAGAACAGAATAAGCGAGGAAATGTATAGATTTTTGAAGGTTGAATACCCAATATTGGCAACTATTAATGGTATTCCCAAAGTACACAAAAATGTCAATGACCCACCATTCCGTCCAATAATTTCTGGTAGTGCTAGCAAAGCTTTCCCTTTTGGCCAGGTGATTCATCATAAGTTGAAACACATGTATAAAACAGTGAATCATATTATGAGGGATTCTTGGGAATTTTTGGGTATTTTTAAACCTGAAATATGGACAAACAACTTATTATATGTCACCATTGACATCCAGGATCTTTTCTCGTGCATACCAAAGGAGGATGGATTAGCCAGGTTTCACAATAGTATAAATAGAGGCAGTGGTTTAGGACAGGATGAAATTACTTTATTGATGGAGTTCATGGATATTGTCCTAGATCACAATTACATCTATTTTGAGGGAGAACACTACAAACAAAAAACTGGGGTTGCTATGGGTACCTCCTGTGCCCCCATCTACGCCAACCTGGTGTTACTGGATTGGGAAACGGAATACATTTTTAAAACTAAATGGATGTCTCAAGTAAAGAAATATGTACGTTACTTGGACGACATTTTTTTGTTGTGGGAGGGGAGTGAACCGGATTTATTAAGCTTCATGAGATATATTAATAACACTACTGAGTACCTTAGGTTCACCCACCAGTATGACCCCGTTGGTATTAGTTACCTGGATGTTTTTGTTTACAGTGATGGGGAAGCATTTCAGTCACGTATACATAGGAAGGATACCTTTAGTAATGGATACCTCCATTTCAGTAGTGCACATTCATACAATAGTAAAAGGGGTATTCTTAAGGGACAATGCATACGTGCTGCCCGTATGACAACTGATAAGAGGTATTTATTAAAGGAAATGGCATTTATAGGGCAATTATTTGCAGAGAAAGGGTACCCCTCCAAAATGATTAAGGACATTACAGAATATGTCATCAAGGAGTGGGGACATAAATATAAACCCCTACTAGGGGTAGGCATTGTGAACAATTCAAATAATAGTAATAATATGGATAGTAAAGGTTGTACAAATAATGAATATTCCAAGGCTTGTATTATTAAGTATGGTAGACATACTAAGGAGGTTAAGAATATCATTTCAAACAACTGGAATATATTGACTAGTGATTTGTCAATAAAGGACAAAGTAACTATGGAACCACATTTTGTTTATAAAACAGGTAACAACTTAAAAAGGATTATAGAAATTAAGTCTAATTATGAGCTCTCTAGCAAAATAAAAAGGACGGGCACCAAAAAATGTGGTCAATGTAACTATTGTAAATACATTTTGGATACATCCAATGTAGTGTTGGTGAATAAATTAAAAAGCAAAATATGGTTTTGCAATGGGAACTGTTTGAGTAAACACATAGTGTATCTGGCTATTTGCCAGACATGTAAAAGTTACTATGTGGGCAAAACCGATCGCTTTTTAAAGAATAGGATATATGACCACACTTATTGCATGAGGAAATTGGACATGAACAATGCCTTATCTCGACATTTAATGAATAATCCACAGTGCAAGATGTTTAAATTTGCCATTCTTGATATTATCCATCCTAACCCACGTGGGGGTAACATCAAGGCTGTAGTTGGTGAAAGGGAGATTAGATGGCAGATTATGCTTGATGCAGCCACCCCACCTGGCCTCAATGAGGTAATTCCAACAAAACCACTAGTTAGGGTTTAGTATTTTCAACTTTCAATATGTTTCTATTGGTATGTGTAATGATATAAAAAATATATGCATATATTTTTATGCATATTTGGCTACATTTTTTACACACAATATTTAGGATGTGTCCAAATATGCATTTGTGCACACAATATCCATTAGTGATTATGTCATGAACTGGACCTATAATAGATATATTAGTGGAGGAAGATATAAGAAATAAATATTATTCTTATTTTTATTTGTAAATGACTCTTTTCACTAAATAAAAGTGCAGCTTTTTATGTTTATTTTTTATACATGTTTTTAATGCAACTAGCAAGTTATGTACAGTTGTATATTGTCACTAGATATACAAGTGATGATACTAGTTGGATGAAAGGCTTGCTATGTGTTGAATGTAATGTTTTATATGTTTAATTTTGTAATATAGAAATGTCTTTTTAAATTTGTCTTTTCAAAATGTTAATTGTTTAATTGATTAAAAAAGGCGGGTTTTAGTGGGGGCGTATGTATATATGTGATGCATTTTTAAATTTTCAGTGTTCTGATGAAGGCAGTTACTTTTACTGCAGAAAGCGCTTAACCTGTGCCTTGGATACATTAAACTTGTTTCCAGCTTCCAGTATTGCCTCCGATTTCCTGGTGTGGTTAGCCTGTCTGGCTTTTGTTTAGTACTCTATAATGGGTCTAATGAGTGATGAGTAGAGGGGAACAATAACCTCTTTTTTTCTGGATGAGAAACCTTTTGTGATGAGGTATGCCATGTAGAAGGATTTCCTGACCACTGTGGCGATGTGATCATCAAAGAAGAGACTACTGTCCTCCTGTGTCCCAAGGTCTTTTATCACACTTTCAGTGTTAAGTAGACTACCGCCTATGTCGTAGTTCATGGGTACAGAGTTTTTACCAAAGTGGATGACAATGCACTTTTTGGCATTGAGCTTGAGACCATGGCTTTGATACCAGGCATCTGTCTCTGTGAGGCCCTTTTTGTAGGATGTGCACATTGTTAGGAGTTTTGATTATGGCTCCTAGTTTGCAGTCATCTGCAAATTTAGTTAGCCAAAGGCCTTCTGTGTTAGCCTGTACTTCAGAGAAGTAGATACCAAACAGGAGAGGACCCAGGACTGAACCCTGTGGTACTCCACTTGTCACTGGTCTGACTTCTGATTTGGAGTCTGCTACTTTCACAGTGTGGGTTCTGTCAGTAAGCCAGTTGGAATGGACAATGGTAGAAAGAAAGGGGAAAGGGCGGAATGCCTGGAAGAATCACAGATACAATCAGTAGTTAATTTTATGGGTACTAATGAAATTTCGGTTTCTACTAATATTGATATGGTATCAAATAGTGAAATGAATAGGAATAATACAATGGATGTTGTCAACAATGTCACCTTATACGAAAGTGGTGATTTTAAAATATTTAACTACACTACTCATTTAATTTCCTCGGATCATTATGATATATTTTCCAAAGGGATGAAGTACATACCTGATTATAGCTTTGACATTACAGATACGTTGGTTGAATTTAAACTGTTTTTGAGAAAACTCAATCTGGGTATTTTTTTCAAGAATCAAAATAGTACTGCTATCTTACAAACGGGTGAATTAAAAAAGAAAAGTACATTCACCCCACCAATGTGCATGACTTTAACTTCTTTTGAAAATGTGGTTAATCCCCAGTTTTATGCTTTGTATAATAGATATAAATACTCAAGCGGGGACAAAAAGGACAGAAACATGATTTTTGACACTGTGAAAAGTTTATGTGAGAAAAATATTAGAATTATGTCCGCTGATAAGGGTGGAGGCATTGTGTTTTATGACAATGATAAATATATCAACAAAATTTTTGAATTGTTGAATAATTCCACACAATATACCCCATCTTCATTAAATGAGGTTAATATTGCTCATGCACGTATAGATTCATATTTGGAAGAATTTATAATTGAGAACAGAATAAGCGAGGAAATGTATAGATTTTTGAAGGTTGAATACCCAATATTGGCAACTATTAATGGCATTCCTAAAGTACACAAAAATGTCAATGACCCACCATTCCGTCCAATAATTTCTGGTAGTGCCAGCAAAGCTTTCCCTTTTGGTCAGGTGATTCATCATAAGTTGAAACACATGTATAAAACAGTGAATCATATTATGAGGGATTCTTGGGAATTTTTGGGTATTTTTAAGCCTGAAATATGGACAAACAACTTATTATATGTCACCATTGACATCCAGGATCTTTTCTCGTGCATACCAAAGGAGGATGGATTAGCCAGGTTTCACAATAGTATAAATAGAGGCAGTGGTTTAGGACAGGATGAAATTACTTTATTGATGGAATTCATGGATATTGTCCTAGATCACAATTACATCTATTTTGAGGGAGAACACTACAAACAAAAAACTGGGGTTGCTATGGGTACCTCCTGTGCCCCCATCTACGCCAACCTGGTGTTACTGGATTGGGAAACGGAATACATTTTTAAAACTAAATGGATGTCTCAAGTAAAGAAATATGTACGTTACTTGGACGACATTTTTTTGTTGTGGGAGGGGAGTGAACCGGATTTATTAAGCTTCATGAGATATATTAATAACACTACTGAGTACCTTAGGTTCACCCACCAGTATGACCCCGTTGGTATTAGTTACCTGGATGTTTTTGTTTACAGTGATGGGGAAGCATTTCAGTCACGTATACATAGGAAGGATACCTTTAGTAATGGATACCTCCATTTCAGTAGTGCACATTCATACAATAGTAAAAGGGGTATTCTTAAGGGACAATGCATACGTGCTGCCCGTATGACAACTGATAAGAGGCATTTATTAAAGGAAATGGCATTTATAGGGCAACTATTTGCAGAGAAAGGGTACCCCTCCAAAATGATTAAGGACATTACGGAATATGTCATCAAGGAGTGGGGTCTTAAATATAAACCCCTACTAGGGGTAGGCATTGTGAACAATTCAAATAATAGTAATAATATGGATAGTAAAGGATGTACAAATGATGAATATTCCAAGGCTTGTATTATTAAGTATGGTAGACATACTAAGGAGGTTAAGAACATCATTTCAAACAACTGGAATATATTGACTAGTGATTTGTCAATAAAGGACAAAGTAACTATGGAACCACATTTTGTTTATAAAACAGGTAACAATTTAAAAAGGATTATAGAAATTAAGTCTAATTATGAGCTCTCTAGCAAAATAAAAAGGACGGGCACCAAAAAATGTGGTCAATGTAACTATTGTAAATACATTTTGGATACATCCAATGTAGTGTTGGTGAACAAACTAAAAAGCAAAATATGGTTTTGCAATGGGAACTGTTTGAGTAAACACATAGTGTATCTGGCTATTTGCCAGACATGTAAAAGTTACTATGTGGGCAAAACCGATCGCTTCTTAAAGAATAGGATATATGACCACACTTATTGCATGAGGAAATTGGACATGAACAATGCCTTATCACGACATTTAATGAATAATCCACAGTGTAAGATGTTTAAATTTGCCATTCTTGATATTATCCATCCTAACCCACGTGGGGGTAACATCAAGGCTGTAGTTGGTGAAAGGGAGATTAGATGGCAGATTATGCTTGATGCAGCCACCCCACCTGGCCTCAATGAGGTAATTCCAACAAAACCACTAGTTAGGGTTTAGTATTTTCAACTTTTAATATGTTTCTATTGGTATGTGTAATGATATAAAAAAATATATGCATATATTTTTATGCATATTTGGCTACATTTTTTACACATAATATTTAGGATGTGTCCAAATATGCATTTGTGCAAACAATATCCATTAGTGATTATGTCATGAACTGGACCTACAATAGATATATTAGTGGAGGAAGATATAAGATATAAATATTATTCTTATTTTTATTTGTAAATGACTTTTTTCACTAAATGAAAGTGCAGCTTTCTATGTTTATTTTTTACACATGTTTTTAATGCAACTAGTAAGTTATGTACAGTTGTATATTGTCACTAGATATACAAGTGATGATACTAGTTGGATGAAAGGCTTGCTATGTGTTGAATGTAATGTTTTATATGTTTAATTTTGTAATATAGAAATGTCTTTTTAAATTTGTCTTTTCAAAATGTTAATTGTTTAATTGATTAAAAAAGGCGGGTTTTAGTGGGGCGTATGTATATATGTGATGCATTTTAAATTTTCAGTGTTCTGATGAAGGCAGTTACTTTTACTGCAGAAAGCTTTAACCTGTGCCTTGGATACATTAAACTTGTTTCCAGCTTCCAGTATTGCCTCCGGTTTCCTGGTGTGGTTAGCCTGTCTGGCTTTTGTTTAGTACTCTATAATGGGTCTAATGAGTGATGAGTAGAGGGAACAATAACCTCTTTTTTTCTGGATGAGAAACCTTTTGTGATGAGGTATGCCATGTAGAAGGATTTCCTGACCACTGCAGCGATGTGATCATCAAAGAAGAGACTACTGTCCACCTGTGTCCTGGTCTTTTATCACACTTTCAGTGTTAAGTAGACTACCGCATATGTCGTAGTTCATGGGTACACAGTTTTTACCAAAGTGGATGACAATGC
This sequence comes from Protopterus annectens, assembly GCF_019279795.1. Lineage (NCBI taxonomy): Eukaryota > Metazoa > Chordata > Ceratodontiformes > Protopteridae > Protopterus > Protopterus annectens. Next base: position 505,019,437 of record NC_056739.1, read on the forward strand.
ACTTTTTGGCATTGAGCTTGAGACCATGGCTTTGATACCAGGCATCTGTCTCTGTGAGGCCCTTTTGTAGGATGTGCACATTGTTAGGAGTTTTGATTATGGCTCCTAGTTTGCAGTCATTTGCAAATTTAGTTAGCCAAAGGCCTTCTGTGTTAGCCTGTACTTCAGAGAAGTAGATATCAAACAGGAGAGGACCCAGGACTGAACCCTGTGGTACTCCACTTGTCACTGGTCTGACTTCTGATTTGGAGTCTGCTACTTTCACAGTGTGGGTTCTGTCAGTAAGCCAGTTGGCAACCCATCTTGGAACATAGGGATTTATACCTAGTTTAGTGAGTTTATCTATAATTCCAGAGTGGAGGATGGTTTTGAATGCCTTGGTGAGATCTAGATAGGCTGTGTGAACCACCTTACCCTCATCTATGGCGTTGGTGACTACTTCAAAAAAGTCTATCAGGTTTAGGAGACATGATCTGCCTTTTACAAACCCAAACTGTGTGGGGTCCAGAGTTTGGAGATCTCCAATGTCTTTGTTTATGAGTTCCATGATGATACGTTCCATGGCCTTGCAGACCAGGCTCATCAGGCTAATGGGGCGGTAGTTCCCAGGGTCTGTTGTGAACCCCCTTTGTGGAGTGGGATAACCATCGTGGTGCACCATTCAATGGGTGCAAATCCTGAGGTGAGGCTATGATTGAACATGGTACTTAGGTAGGGTGCCAGTTCATTCTGTAGTTCATGTAGAAGGCAGCCTGGGATGTTGTCAGGTCCCATGGATATTGTGCTCTTGGCTTTGGAGAGTGAGGTTTTTACCTGTGCAGCCATGATTACAGGAACTTTGCATTCTTCCAGTATAAAGATCGGCACTTTAGGGGTGAGAGGGGGGGGTAAAGTTAGCACTGAACCTATCAGCCAGGATGTTGGCAATATCAGTTGGTTCTGTATATTTAGTGTCATTGTGCTGTAACTCAGAGCAGATCTGAGTGTTGCCATTGAGATTCTTGACATAGCTAAAGAATGCTTTGTGGTTGTCTTTAGAATCAGTGGTGATTTTTTTTTTCATAACTAGCTTTGGAGGATTTTATGAGGGATCCCAGCTTCTTACTGAGGCTGACCAGGGAATTCCTCCAATCATGAGATTTTACTCTTTTTTGCAACAGTTTCTTTCTTCTGTTGTAGAGTTTGTTTATGGCAGAAGACCACCAGATTGGCTTCCTTTTTTGGAGGATAACATCTTGGTTCTGTTAGGGATAGCACGATCCATGCACTTGTGTAAGTGCTTATAAAGTGCATTTGTGTAGGATTCACAGTCATACCTCTATTGTCCATCTGCATGGGTGTCATGAAGTTTGCCACTTCTGTCTTAAGAAGTGTGAAGTTGGTTTTGGAGAAATTTTTTACAGTTGTTTTCCTAATGGGGGTGGGAGCGGGATGTGGACGTTTAGGGTGATTAGCTTGTGGTCATATCTGACTAACGAGGAGCTGACCTCTGGTGTGGAACACCAGTCACCCATGTTGGTGATGACCAGGTCTAGGATATTGCTGCCCCTGGTGGGGGTGTGGATAAGTTGATCCAAGGTATTGGAATTGATGATTTCCAGAAAACGTTGAGCAAAAGAGTTGGTACATGAGTAGTTTTCCCAGTTATTGTCTTTTTAGACATTCCTTTTTTATTTATTTTCACTGTTACTACAATTAATTATTAAATTATATTTACATTTATATTTATTATTTTTAAATGTTTGATATAGATTTTTTGATTGGTTGCAATTTTCATGTGACGATTTTCATTAGGTATTTATACCTAGTGATTTATGTGGGTGTGTTTCTGATGAAGTTCAGTGGTATTAAATTGAACGAAAACATTAAACAAGGTAATGGTGTCCGTTTTGTTCCCTCACCGGCAGTGTTTTTGGTTCTTTGGTTTTAGATTTTATATCTTGTGTTTCATTACCCACAGAGCACCTATCTGTAAACTTCAGAAGGTAGTGTGAGGATTGAAGTCTGTAGATGGTGAAAGCCATGCCAGTTACTGACTTCATATCCCTCATAGGACATATGTTGCAATAAACCCTGTTACAACAGTAAATGTATGAGGTTATCACAGCAACATGTCAATATTGGCCCTGTGTATGTGCTTCCAGTCACACCTCTGTCAACCTTTGTACATATGGCATCCATTAAGAGGTGCATATGTGCTGTACACCATAATTAGTGACATCATATCTGATAACAAGCCAGTGACATATCAGACTGCTACACATTATGTACAGTAGGGGTTATATTTGATGACATAACCTGGACATTCTGTGGTTGTGTGTGCAGTACTGAGGTCTGTGTACTGATGGTGAATGTCGACAGTGTGTGTATTGTTAAATTGTACTTTGGCCTGTGTACAGACTGTAGTGGATGTCATTGTTCTTGGTCCCGTCCTATCTGATGTTACATGCTGCTCCATTGTATGTTACCATATCGGCTTACATGTTTGTAGGGCCATACACACACATGCCCCATACCACAGACAGGCATTTGACCACACTGTGTAGTGGCCCAGTATATGTAGGGTTTGTGTGTGAGCGGCACATATCAGGATGGTTTTGAACAGATAGTCCATATACTATAATATTATGCTAGCTTACCATATGCGGCTGTGGCTGTGTTGACATTGATTGTGGTTATGCGCTTTCACACAGGTGTATCTTACCCTGTGCTGTAACATGCCTGTAGAGCCTGTGATATATGCAGGTACATGTGCATTCCCCCATAGAAAATGTAGGCCAGTGCTGAGCCAGTCTGCCTGTAGCCTGCACAGTGCTTTGTTACACGCCTAGCAGCTTAGTGTACTTACCCAGTGAGATGCCATGTCCAGATACTTGCCAGATGTACTGCTGCTGGGCCTCCCTTAACAGTCATGTAAGTCAGACAGAGCAATGGGATGCTGTACAGATGTGTGTCAATATCTAGTTGGTAGTATGTGGCCATGGCACCTCTGTACCAGCGATTAGTATGTGTCAGGACAGACAGGGGTGTGTGAATGCATTACCTGTGGGGGCAAATGTATACCAGATGTGTTACTACATAGCTGTTAGCCACATTGTCAGGCTTGGTCCACATGTTTTGCACTAAGGGGTTTTGTGTATACCTCTGGACTCTCCAGAGCGTGTGCCAGAATGTCCACATATATTGGCCAATATCTCTGCTGTATTCTACAGGAGCATTACATGCTAGCAGCAGTACTGTAATATGATGTCTTTAGGATGTCTGTCAGTAGCCAATGGTGCACATGTGAAAAGCAGATGTGACCTGCCACACACACCATGTCTGTGAAGACAATCCTTATTACAGTAATAATAGTCTACTAATATACCTGCTATACATACCTGACATCCCCTTGAACTACAACATTGGGACTATAGGGGCTGAGGTAGGGCTACACTCCATGTTCAGGACAAATGGTGAAACTATATGTATATATAATTGTCCAGATATCTATATAGACATATACACATATACATATCGACATATATAGAGTGGTATATATATATATATATATATATATATATATATTGATTGATACATATACAGAGCAATATATGTCCACACATAAACAGATAGTGATACATATGCACATATATGTATGGTTATCTAAATATATATTGACAGTAGTAGGTATATCAGAATAGATATGTATGCACATATAGTTATAGATATCTAGATATATATCAACATAACTAGGCATATCTGTACACATAGGATGTGCATACATATATAGCTATGTAGACATACATCTATATATACATATACGTATACCTATATGTACACATATCTCTCTCTCTCTCTCTATATATATATATATATATATATATATATATATATATATATATATATATATATATATAAATATGTACATACGAAGAGATGTACACATGGCCATATATATGTTGCACTGTGCAGATGTGCATACAGACATATGTAGGAGTATACATGTATATTTACATGTTGACATATATAGACCTATTATATATATATATATATATATATATATATATATATATATATATATATATATATAAAACTATATTCCTGTCATGAGTAAACGTCATGGTTGTGTATACCCTCCCAGATGTAACTCACCGTATGTGTCTGCTATGTGCACTTTATGATAAAACAACATATGTGATGCAACAGTCATAGTAATAACAAGGACTACACAATTTAGGAACTACAGGCAAATGTTCAATACTACTCAATATGTGTATTGACAGCTATATTGGTAAAACAACAGCAACCGTCCCACTGGTCATGGTGTAGTTGTTATGTGTTGTGAGTCCAGTGTAAAGGATCTTGGATTCAAGACCTGCAAGGGCTGTTCATTTTCTTGCTGTGCAGTACAAGGGATGTTGGATACAGAGTGGTTAAGGCAGTTTTGAGCAGCTTTAAGCATGTTTGTGCAGTTTTGTGTGAAGCTAAGCAGTGCTAAGCTATGGATAAATATATGTGCACTTACACAGTGTAGGCAGCGCCTACCAGTGCGCACATCAGCTTAGCTGTTATATTGCAGCAATGCTGATACTTGCTAAGCATAGCATAGCCCTCATAACCAGGACATACCACCCAGTCTGATAACCTGTAATAAGTGCATGGCATGCCCTGCACAATACATGCACCTATGTGCTGTCATTACAGTAGCAAGGGGTGTGAGTGTCATGTGTGGGACACAGACATATATATGAGGTCTGTACAGCACTGTTAACCATGTGAATGTGTTACATACAGATGTAGTAGCCCAGGGTACATGCTGTCACAATGGCATGTAGTGTATCAAAGCAGTAGTACTGTTGACAGTGCTAACCCAGACAATAGCAGAGTGCTTAATGTAGTACTAACAACAGGCACACCTGCGTGCATGGCTGGAGACCTACTCCTCTCTGTTGTATCCCTGGTGTGTGACCTGTTTCACAGTATATACCCCTTACTGGGTAATGATCCATCATGTAGAATGTAACTGTAGACTACCGTCTGTACAGCACATATTAATGAGGGCATCCAACATGTAGTTATGGCATACATATTGTTGTCAGACGTCTGTCAATCCACTCATGCTACTACATAACTACTTGCCAAGCTGATGATTGTCAGTCCCTGTACAGATGTGCAGATGGCAGGTATCCAGCTGGGATATGTACAGGCAACCAATGCTTGATTGACACTGACATGTCTGCCCAGCTGTGTAAGAAGTGGCACATATAGGAGATGTCACCCTGTACGCACCACATGCCACAGGTACCTACACTACACTAACACAGTCAACAGAACATGAGTGGGTACAGGTGTCCATCACAGACACTAACCATGTGTTGTAATGCATGTTGCATACATATCACCTGGATCACCTCAGTGGCCATGTGCAGGAGGCACCTGGAGGATTAGCTGATGCATGTCATTCTCACCCTGAGGGTCATGACAGTAGTGTTTGTCAGTAAATTGCCCGCTGCCACCTGACAGGTGGCAGGATAACACTGAACACACAACCCCTACACATCCCATCTCCCCTTCGACAATAGCTAGGTACACAGCTATGACCACCTGCAGGGATGCACCCCTGTACTGACACATGTGTATGTATGCATGACTGAATATATCAGTGTCTGTGTGCTACCACACTTGTACACGGGAATTCCATGAGGGCCTTCACAATCAATGCAACACTCATTGCCATAGTCAGTTGTGGCTGCTGCTGTATGGGACATTACATGTTCCCTGTTAAGCTCCTCCACATACCAGCTACATGAGCCTTGCAGTAGCAGCACAACAGTGTTTTACAAATGGGGTGATAGGCATGAAATACGCATTGTGTTCTGGCATGTGTGTGTAGTTATGCATGCCCGTATATCTGAAGGGTACAGCATTGTAAGGCCACATACTCCTATTACAATACCCATTGCCACACAGTAGTTCAGATAGTGTTGTTCCTGCTCATAGGTGAGGCATGACAATGCAACACCTTACTATGTGTGCGGCATGTGCATGAGATGCATATTCCTGTAGTACCAATGTTGGGGTGTACTATGGGTTGTATCACAGTTGTGGCCAATGTGTGATGGTGGGTATGGCAGAATGTCATCATGGGTTTCAGGGAGTTCAATATCCAGTGGGGTATGTGGGTGCTGTGTACACTGTTATTACACCAAGGTACACCGAGTATATGTCCCATGTACCACGTTATGGTTACCACTGTCACCATCAATCATACAGGTAACTGTTACCACAATCCAAGCCAGTTATGCATGTGATGGGTGCAGCCTACCTTTAACACAGTGGACACACAGTCAAGTAAGTTAGCAGCGATAGGCCTTGGTATCTCAGATGTGTGTCTGGCTGTTATGTGTCTGTAAATGTGTATATGACGGTATGTCACACTATGTATTTTCCAAATACACCCATTATATCCCCCATTAGCATACTGTACATGTCTGGGGATATTCTGCATGTAACATGTAACTTGGGACACACATCACCCTAAACGCTGTGTGGTGGGTGCAATGTAAGCCACACAGTTCAGTATCACTACATAGCTAGGTAGGGTTCTAGTCCCAGTGGTGCCAAGTAACAGTGTGCATGTATGTGGAAGGGTCTACATCAGGTTGCAGGGTATACATGCCTCAGCGGGCCACCTGTCCATGTGGCACAGACAATAACCGGTTTAGTAACCTGTGAAATGTGTTCAGCTGTACCCCAGCAATGTCACAGCCATGGTGTCAACACAGTGACATAACCCATTGTGGAATATGACTACAGACCATCCTCTTGCTGACACATGTACACCTACAACATGAATGGATAAGATTATAGGGACTGCAATCAACCAATGTTACTAACAGCTATAATGCATCATTGCTGGACGGATACACTACCTGCCATATATGCATTGCACTTTGCTCCCTACAACATGTTACACCGCAGTACTGTGGTACAGTGTAGTACAGTCACCATGTGCATCAGAACCATATCAGCCTGTCCCTGCATTGGTGGTATGGATGACAGGGATGTGGCAAAGGTATCATCGTATGCACAGGGCATACCTGTGCTGACACATATACACCTACAACACAAATGGATAACATTATAGAGACCATAACCAACCAGTGTTGCTAACAGCTATAATACATCATTGCTGGATGGCTACACTACCTGCCATATATGCATTACACTCTACTCCCTACAAAATGTTACACTGCAGCACTGTGGTACACTGTAGTACAGTAACCGTGTGCATCAGAACCATATCAGCCTGTCCTTGCATAGATGGTATGGATGACAGGGATGTGGCACAGGTATCATCATATGCACAAGGTGTGATGTTGGTTTGCCAGAGGCCGAGGGTGGGCCATACATTTGACACAATGTGTGTAGGTGAGGGGTTTACTCTTGGGAGCTGGGCACGGTGATGTGGCGTGTGTAGGTATGGGGTTGCCATAGGTGTGTTTGCATAGTGTGTGGGTATGCATGCACACAGTTCTGCCATGTGGCTGCCCTACACAGGTGTTTATGGACAGCTGCAGACCATACCTGGCAGGGTGAGTGGTTCACTGCCTCTGGCCATGGACACATGGACTCTGCCTGTCAGGGGTTCTACGGGCATGTCCTGGTACAAGCCTTGATATACTACTCTCATCTGCTGATGACATTTGTCTGCTGGTACCAGGTCCCTCCTGGGACTGGCCTGGACCATGTGCATGTGGCCTGCTGTGGTGTGAGCAGCACACCCCCCAGACTACCAGGGCTGCTACTGCCACTATGGGAGCCCTTGGTGTCCTAGCATGTCCACGTTGACCACCAGCTGTTGGCATTGCTAGCCTAAGTCCACACGGCTGTCACTGCACTCCCACCACATGTTCAAGCACGGACAGATCATAGTCGATGAGGGCCATCATCTCATCAGTCCATCTATCCATGAACTCAGTTAATCCACGGATGGTACCAGCCAGTTCACGGGCATTGTCATTTGCAGATGTGAGGGCAGCCCTCTGCAGTCTCAGGCCCTGTCTGTGATAATGTTCTATATATGCTTGCACTGATATGACAGCCTGAAACATGCTCCTGCTGGTACCAGCTGTGTCACCTCTGCCAGGGGCATGATGTCCAGCAGTCCTACCATGAGCACCCAGGAGCATCTGCCTATGTGATGCCCTGCTGGACATCCATCTATGCCTGCTGGGACCAGACACAGTAGGCATGGTTACCACACTTTCCTGTGCACTGCCACTGAACACCAGCTGTCCCTCTACTATGGCCACTGGTGATGGGGTGTGTATATGCACTGAAACTGTGTGCGGAGTTGGGGTGGCTAAAAGGGGGATGTCAAATGCTGGTGCAGGGTCCACCCCTGACAACCCCACCTGTTCCTCAACATTAATATTATCATCTTCAGTTCCTGTATGGACACCAACATCAGATTGCATGCAGGAGGGACCCTGACCCACCTTGCCACCTGTGAGGGAAAACAATAAATGCACTTTAAAACCTGTACAGCATTGCCTAACAGTACACACACACACACACACACACACACACACACACACACACACACACACACACACACACACACACACACACAAACATGTGCGTGTGCGCGCACAGACACACCTCCGTAATACCTACCTGTCCATGGCTTTATAGACAGTCTCATGTATATGTCCATGTGTTACCCCATCCTGCATCACACTTGCTAGCATACACACATTGATACCACTCATTGATATATCAGTCCTCTAAATGCCTATGCAAGCAGCCCCCACACAAGGCCTGTTGCTACTTTACCTGCCTAACCTGTGTGTGTAGTGGTTTTATATGGCCTCACTGCTGTCATTTGGTATGCACCCTCTGTATGTCCGGACATGATGTGCATGGCCACTATATGTGTGGACTACTATGTTGTATCCATAATATCACACACTGGTGTGTCATGTGTATGTAATGTTTAGTACATGCCAGATATGCTGCTCCTTCAGCCTATCATGTGACAACTGTAATATTTGGATACACTCCCTGGTGTTAACTAGTACTTCCCCAATGCATCTGTAGTGCTGCATATGTGGGTTGTAGGTGACCTCTCTGCTGAATGTGATATTAAAGGTGTACCTGGTGTCTGTCTTCCCTCTGGATGCCTGTTCCATGCTACAGACCATAGTGTACTATTTGCTGTCCTGTGATTACACACATGACAGGTGTTCCTGTTGTGTAATGTGCCAGTCCATGTCCATGTACTGCATGGTCCCACAGGGAGGTAAAGCTGTATGAACAACCCACAATCACCCATGTGCATACATGGCTACCCACACAAACACATACATGCACAGATGCATCCTACATGCATCTACCACCCTCAACTTCACCAGAGTGACCCTGCAGACAAACTAACTAACCAACAGGATGCACACACACACACACACACACACACACACACACACACACACACACACACACACACACACTCACACACATGCAGAATATATGGTACAGAACAGCATGCAGTTCAGCTATACTCAAACCATGCTAGCAACAATATACATATGTGTGATGCATGTGCTGTGTCATTAGGTGATGCCCCTTCCCCTGGATACCACTGAACCCATATACACAGTATTGCTGTGCACCTGTTCTGCACCCTGCCATGTACTGTGCACCACAACTCACAGGTGTACAACCCATTGCAGAATGTGTAGTACTGTGTCAGTTATTTCAGTTTTACGTCTCACAGCCCTATGTATTTTAGCAACAGATATCTGGGATGATATGTGGACAGTTGTTATTGGTGAATGCCTGATGCCTGATTTACAACTGTCAACACCAACAGACCATGTATGACCACTCCAATACTCTTACACTGACAACCATCAGAGCATACCGTGGCTATGGGGGTATACACACTTTCATTGATTTGACACACACATCCTTGTCCTGCCATGGAACCAGATCACTGCATATCTTACCAGTACACAAGCACGATATCTGACATATGTCCTGTACTATCACATGCAGTGTCTACAGATTGTGTTGGGTGTGCGGCTGCTGCCACAATGCATACACACCGTGTGGGCATATGTGTTCACACCCTTATCATGATGGTTTATTGCACCTCTTGTTGTGTGTACTACAGCAGTCACTGCTCCTGGCAGGGGTATTCTAGCATGGGCCATCTGCATTTGCCAGTGTATGTTCAATCTGCCCTACACATGTCCCCCTATTCTGCATGATTGCAATGTCTACCCATGTGCACATCCTGTGGTGTTCACACACTGCCATCACTATTGCTGTGTGGGTAGGGTTACGGCTGCCACAGGCTGTGAGCCTGACTATGTGCAGACAGAGGCAGTCCTAGCATCTTTAGGATCCTTGCTGCAGTGCACTGGTGTGTCATGCTGACAACCCACTTCTTCAGCCTTTATCCAAATGCATGACAAGTAAGCCCTACACATGTGTGTCACTTTGCAGTGTCCCATACACTGAACACCACATGTTGCAGCCTAGACCCAGCTGATAATGTGGACTACTGTATTGCCTTATGCCACAGTGTATCTCTGCAGCAGTTGCCATTTTCCTACAGGTATATACAATGGTGTTGCACTGTATATGGGTGTTGTTGTGAACATATCCTTACTGTAGCCAGTATGTTACTCCCTGTGGACACATTCAGCAATGACAGGATGTTAGTTATCATACAGGTGTCTGACATACCCTTCCAATACCCCATCATGCTCACCCCTGTAAGACCGTGCATTTCACAGTAACAATACATGCACATGTACAGCATGCATTCAGGGTAGGTGTGTTAGATATGTGCATGGAATCTACCATCACATGCCCGGCGTGTTGGCAAGCATATACAGAAAACATACTCACCAGCTACAGACTGCTGCCTTGGTGGTATCCCAGAGGGACCTACATAAGAGGGTGACAGATGCAATGTCAGTGGCCACACCTGTGGCAGTGCTACAGGGTGGGTGCAGTATGACAATACATCAATGGTACATTCCCATGATACTACCATATCTGGATATCTTTTTATCACTACAATGCAGCAACACAATATATCTCTGACATGTCACATATGCATGATCTACCTGTACCAATGCGGATGTATACACAACAGGGGTCTACTGATGTGACCTGTGTCCTTACCTACATGCTCCTCAGCCAGTGTGTGGGTGACACCCACCTCCACAAAGGAGTCCAGTGGTTGACAGTTGTCCAGATGGGCAGGTGCCATGAGGCTGGCCAGGAGCTCCTCCACACATGTCAGGAGGGGATGGATTGCATACCCCCCCATGGTGAGGTGATCCCCCCAAACTGCAACAGCATGCCGACGGGCATTGCGCAGCAGGTCAGTACAATGATGCCGGACCTGCTCATTGACCCTGTGGACTAGGTCATTCCACAGGGTGATTCACTCCTGCTGCTTATGTGCAGCCCTGCCAAACAGCACTAAATAGTGCTGGATCAAGTGTGATATCAAAACTTCATTTTCCGCATGGGAATAGGTGGGCAACCATGCATGTGCCATCTTGGGCTAAAAGACATAAAGATGGAAACAGGTCTGAGCAACTCATACAGCAAGGTTACCTCAGTTCATTAAAAACAC
>NC_056739.1:505031577-505099109 GCF_019279795.1 Protopterus annectens
ACCTAGTGAAATCTCCCATTTATTCATGTCATACCAAAATATAATAACTGTCACAGTTAAATGATGGAAAATGACTATTATTATATTTGTCCTGTGCCTTTACTACTCATTGGTGGTGAGTAATAGGCATGTGGACCCTACACAACTTCAGTGCTCTAGCATTGATTCAAATTCTTATTATGGAAGCTAGATGAGAACTATCATCTGTACTGCTGGCTTTCCATTTATCAGCTCTGTATTTTACCTGAAAATGAAACCTATCCCAGGCCAGGTGATTTAGATATTTCATTCTTTGGACAGCTAGGACTTGTAAGCATGGCTGACTGGTCAATATTTAATATTGTGGTTAATTCTACTGGCTCCATCACTGACACATAGGTCTTATACCCTATCCATCATGTGTCAATGCTAAATGTGTGTCTCCTAGGTAATGCTGAAATTATTAATGGCAAATGTTACAAATGGGTAATGAACGTGTTAGTTCAGAGCACACATCTCTTGGAGACTTTATCATTGAATGGACCTTATCAAATGTGGGACTCCATCACCTAACAAAACAGTTATATGGTTTCTTTTAATTTATCACTGTACAAATTTGTATTGACAAAAATCTCTGAATTGTAAGCATTCTTAATTAGGCCCTTTCCAGATGCTCTAAAATACGTAGCTCCCTGGCTTCATGAATATTGTAATAAGTGATCACCTTCCCGTCTTCATCATTCGGAAATTAGAAAAAGTTCCAAGAATTATTGTATATCATATTTCAGAAAATATGACATATTTTGATGCAGCTACCTTCAGCTCAATATTTCATTTAACTGTTTTACATTGTCACCTCCCTTTGGAGGATGCAGTCAACATCTTTAACTCAGCTTTCCTACTAACCCTAAATAAATTTGGCCCATTCCACAATAGGCACTTTTTGGCTGATGACTCCACCATGGGGCACTGCAGAAATAACAAATCCTAATATCTAGACAATATCATCTTTGTGATGTTAGTCACAGAATAAATTTCAATCTGAATTTGTAAACTTCAGTCATAAAAAAATAAAACTATCCTTAAGAGTCTAAAGTACCACTGACTTTCACAACAAAACTAATGCAACAAAAGTTCTGTCATGGCACTGATCAGTTTCTCCACTCACATAAAAGTCTTAGGTCCCTCTGCTCAATCAGATGATATCACTACCACTGAAATTTTCTCGGTTATTTCTATGACTGCATTCAATAAATTTCAGATCTTGTAAATGGTACCTTCCCTCAATCATCTTCTTCACTCCACCTCTCCCTTTACTGTACATATTTATTGTACAAATGAGGTCTTCAGCCATGTTCCTCTGCAGCATCTGACAAGCTGCTGCCTGAATTCCTTATTGTTTTGGTATTTGCTATTAGATCTCTTGTAATCATCAGTAGAGCTATCAAAGAGGTCTGTGTCTTATCATGTATAATGAAAACAATCACTGCACCTTTCTCTCAAATGTGGTTCCTCTATTTCCCTAAATAACTATCTTCTAATTGCAGTCCTTTCAGACCTTTCAAAAATTCTCAAACACTGCATTTACAGCAAGATCCTTGCTCATCTAATAAATTCAGTTAGCATTTTTTAGTATAAGGTATGGATTTGGGTCAGGCCATTGGAATATCACTGCACTTCCTGATCTGATGGAAGACATCTAGAAACAACTGACCATAGGAAGTTTGCTGGGACTATCAGTCTTGGCCTCACTAAAGCTTCTCATATAGTTTCTACTACTAGGCTAATGGTAATCTTAAAATATTAAGTCTGTACTCTCACTGCATTGGGATAGTTCTTAGAAAATCCTGAATAACAGAACACATTGTATAGAACTGATGTTATTTTTGCTCCTTTTCCACTACTGTAAATGGACATCAGAGTTCAGTGTGCTGATGGTAACATGTTTTATGTGAATGAAATGAACTGTCACTTTAGAGATACCAGCCCAATTCAGTATGCTGGTTACTCCACTATAACCATGAGTGATAGTTCACCAGAGTGCATTAATACCATCCTTACAAAAACATTCAGTTCTACAGTACTGGCTAGTCTGCATGCATATGCATCTTAATGTATCGGAAACATATCCTTTATCTATGGTAATCACTTTAACCACCATGTTTGATTGCCCTAATCTTCTTCTTCTCACAACTGCCTTACTTACCCAACTAAACTAATTAAATCTGACCTCTAGGTAAGGAATTCAATGACTAAGACCTCTATAAATCCAGGTAACCTTTACAAGGCTCAAACATTTTTGTTTTTGTTATCAGTAAGGAGGTAATGGCTATACCAACTGGTTAATGCTAAAACTTTCTTAAGATATAGTGTTAGGTTAGCCACTGCAGTCTCCTACTTTCTACATTCACTTATGCATTTTTCTCAACTTTTCACTTATTTCAATTCTGCTACTTCATAAATCTGAGCAGACATACAACTGAATTTCTAGATTTGCCTCAAGAGACCACAAAAGAGCACATCAGTGTTTATCTACACAAAGTCTCCATTGACTCTTATTAATTTATTCCTTTTATGTCATTCAGCTATGCTTTTCTCATAGACTACTACATTCAAAAAAGTTGTCTTTCATTAGCTCATGCTATGTTTTAGAGACCGACCTATCAAAATCTGAGATTCTCATTTAATTAAAATGTATCCAAGACATACAAGACTTGCAGAGACTCTGTGTCTTCTTTTGCAGTTGGGAAACCATTGTATAAACTACCATTTAGAATGTGATCTGTCCTAGATGAGACATTTAATTCCTCACTAAAATAACATTTCCTACAAAGCTGGACTTGAAATTGTGACATCATCTCATTTTCTAACATCCAGTCAACTACTGTGCATTATTGTTTAATTACAGTATATTATGGGACCATTACAGCCACTTGAGCCCCAGCTGCTTGAATTCCAGTATCTCACAGCCAGGGACTCTAATGGGTGTTACCTCATCCAAGTAGCTACTAATGCTTGAGCTGGAATGTGAGGAAAGCCACCCACCTGCTGTGCCATCTACTGATATCCTGGGAGATGAACGGAAGCAAGTGCTTGTGGACTAGATAAATGAGGAAGGGGAGTGAGGTTGGTGCTGTTAGGTTTAGGGAGGGGTCAGGAAGTGTAGTGCAGACTTTAGGGTTTAGGAGGGGAACAGGGATTTTAGGTTTAGGGAGTGATGGAAAAACTTTAGTGTTAGGGTGGAAGATGAGGATTTTAGGTTTAGATTGTGATCCAAAATTTAAGTTTTGAAAGGAAGTAAAAGAATTTTAAGTTTTGGGAATGACTGGGATTTTAAAGTTAGGAAGGGGTCTGGGATTTTAGGTTTAGAGTGTGATCAGGACTTTAGGGTTTTGGAGTTGGGGAGAGGAAGGGGATTTAGGTTTAGACTTAGGAAGGGATAGGCACTTTAGGATAATGCACTTTTTAGGGAGTTTTTAGCATTAGAATCATGTGTGGGTAGAGATAATTAATGTTATGGGAGTTGAGTTATTGGTAGTTAGAGCACTTGCTGAAATGAACTAGTGGCAGCAAGAACATGTCTTGAGCAACTGCGTCTTGAGCATATGAAGTAGACCCTATATTGCCATATACCTGACTAATATTTCTGTCATTGTTTACTGCTTCTAGAAACAGACTTGCCATTCTGTGCAACTACAGTAAGTAATTTTATTTTTTATATAGCTAATATTGTACAGTCACCTGATTTTTCAAAATCTCCTTTTATTCATATGTATTCATGTTTTGAGACTATGCCATTCTGATGACATTTTGTTGTCCAATCTTGTATGTCTATTTGGGCTTTTTCCCCAAAATCTTTGGTCTTGCATGCTTTTAAGTATTATTTATTCTTATCAGGAAATTCCACTCTGAATGACACCACTGAAAATATTTCCTCCCGGATGGATTTTCAAAAAAATTTTGTACATTATGGCTCCATTAGTCAGGATATGACAGCACCAACTTATTCACATTAAAACCAGCTGCTACGTCTCTTGGGCTGTTTCTTGTTTTTCCAGAATTATCTCAAGATTCAGCCTGGATTTTTGTGTGAGGCCAGAATGTTTTCATAAGATTTTGATATGCCCATGCCCAAGGCTTATATGAAGGGATGAATTCAGTAGTGCAACATTCATACTGGAAACTGAAGCAGTTATAGATTACAAATGTGCCATGGCTTTTTGCACAGATTCTGTAGTAAGACTTGCCAGTACAGAGTATCCCTGTTCATTAGTATTTACTCACTGACTTCTCTTATAAAAGTAGTAGGTAATGGCAGGACTCCTTATAGGGTCAAAGTGTCACAGTATTTCTGATAAGAACCAGACTGAAAATGTGCTGTTCTGGCAGTGATATGAACCTATTTTATTCTGTGCTCATGAAATATTACATGCATGTAAAGTACTATAGTCTCTTATCATTGTGTAAGATTTTATTTTGTAGCTAAATAGCATATGACATTTAATAAAAAACTGTGTTCAACTCATATTTTGCACTGCCCTTTGTACAAACATGCCTGTTTTATATTAATTTCTACCCTGTTCATTATCTCAGTTACTCTGTAATTTTCGTCAGTGCTTTACATCTCCTGTTTTGTGCCCATTCTGTTCAGTAGTCAGTGTCATCCAGTTCAGCATGTTCATCTTCCCTTCATATTTTCACTGTTTCTGTGTAGTTCTCTTTCTAAGGCTGTGCCTCTGCTTTTTCCACAAGTCTGTCATACTGCTTACCAGATGTTTCCAGGTGCTCTCTTTTGAGAACTGAACCTGTATGTGTTTTATTGTTTTTATTGTTTTTCTTTTTTTTTTCCTTTACTCATTAATTTATGCCTGTGACTTCCCTATAGTAACACTTTTGGCTTCAGGGAGTTCAGCGTTCAGTAAATGCATACAAAAATAGGGAATTGTTGACTTTCCCAGAGGTTTTGTACCTTGGAGCTGGCTAATGGGTGTAGGAGGAATATGTAATTATCTAGCTATATATTTATATATATATATTTATATATTATATATACAGTGGATATAAAAAGTTTACACACCCCTGTTAAAATGCCAGGTTTTGTGATATAAAATAATGAGACCTCAATAAATCATTTCAAAACTTTTCCCACCTTTAATGTGACCTATAACCTGTACAATTCAATTGAAAAACAAACAGATCTGTTAGGGAAAAATATAAAAAATATAAAATGTACAATAAGCTGGTTGCATAAGTGTGCACAACCTTAAACTAATACTTTGTTGAAGCACCTTTTGATTTAATTACAGCATCCAGTCTTCTTGGGTAAGAGTCTATCAGCGTGGCATGTCTTGACTTGGCATCCTATTTGCCCACTCTTCCTTGCAAAAGTGCTTCAAATCTGTCAGATTGTGAGGTCATCTCTTGTGCACATCCCTCTTCAGGTCACCCCACAGATTTTCTATTGGATATAGGTCTGGGCTGTGGTTCAGCCATTCCAAAACTTTTTCTTCTAGTGAAGCCATCCTTTTGTTGATTTGGATGTATGCTTGGGGTCATTGTCGTGTTGAAAGGTGAAATTCCTCTTCATCTTTAGCTTTCTAGCAGATGCCTGAAGGTTTTGTACCAAAACTGACTGGCATTTGGAATTGTTCGTAATTCCCTCCACCTTGACTAAAGCCTCAGTCCTAGATGAAGAAAAGCAACCACAAGGCATGATACTGCCACCACCATGCTTCACCATGGAGATGGTGTTCTTTCGGTGATGTGAAATGTTGTTTTTGTGCCAAATGTACCTTTTGGAATTGTGGCCAAAAAGTTCAACCTTGGTCTCATCAGACCAGAACACATTTTCCCACATGCTTGTGGGAGACTTGATGTATTGTTTTGTAAATTTTAGCCAGGCCTGGATGTTTTTCTCTGTAAGAAAAGACTTCTGTCTTGCAACCCTATGCCATAGCCCAGACATATGGAGAATACTGGACATTGTTGCCACATGTATTGCACAACCAGCACTTGCCAGAAATTCCTGCAGCTCCTTCAGTGTTGCTATAGGTCTCTTGGCAGCCTCCCTGACCAGTTTTCATCTTGGCTTTTTATCAGCTTTGGAGGGACATCCAGTTCTTTGCAACGTCACTGTTGTCCCATATTTTCTCCACTTTTTGATGACTGTCCTCACTGTGTTCCATGGTATATCCAATGCTGTAGAAATTTGTTTTTTACCCTTCTCCTGACTAATACCTTCCAAGAATGAGATCCTTTGATGCTTTGTAAGCTGTCTGTAAACAATGGCTTTTGCTGTAGCAGGCAACTGAATAAATGTCAGGAAAATCCTACAAGGACAGCCGAACTTTATTTGGGGTTAATCAGTGTCTCTTTAATTGATGGCAGGTGTCTACCCAAGATGACTGAATGCTGTATTAAATCAAAAGGTGCTTCAACAAAGTATTAGTTTAAGGGTGTGCACACTTTTGCAACCAGTCTATTGTACGCTTTTTATTTTTTATATTTTTCCCCTAAAGGATTTGTTTGTTTTTGAATTGTACAGGTTATATAGGTCACATTAAAGGTGCAGAAAGTTTTGAAATGATTTATTGTGGATTTGAAAAAGTACAATTTTTAATCACCACATTAAATATGAAAATACATAAAAACATTGAGACAGGTAGTAACCATATAGCACTTTCACCCCTCCCTGGGGACTTTATCAGAAGGACACATGCAGTTACATCACTTCCTTATTTTACCACTAATTTACATTTAAAATGTATAAAATATTACTTCCTGAATAAAGATCTATGAAATTCTGAGTGATATATAAGCAATGAAATTGAAATATGAATATAAATGTAAATGTATATTATCTAATCTTAAACATTAAAAGATTATTAAAAACATGTAATATGGTGCATCAACCCCAAAGCCTAACATGTTAAATATATTTTTTTAATTCTTAACCTTAGTTATAATTTAGCTGCTCTTAACCAGTTGCATAGAATTGCTTTCATTCAAGCTTGGTGGTATCGCAGCATTCAGTCTAAGCTGCCATAATAATTCTTTATATTTGAGTAAATTCTCCAATACTCCTCCCCTGGCATTCTTATCCAAAATTTGTTGAGTTCCAAACCATTCTTTAAAATGCTTGAATTTTCTTCCATAATGAAAGGGCACTGCTACAAGATCCACAGTTTAATGTGGCTTGATTTCTCATCTACTTCCATCATTCTTTTTTGGTATTTCTAATAATTTCTTAAAGTTAGGCAAAGTCTTATTAATAAAAAATGGGTTCTTCATCCACAATTTTATATACCTCCGCATTTCCCTTAATAAAATTCCATTTCACATGCAGTATGCATTTTGTATCATTTGAGCATTCATTAAATGTCACTACTCATGCCTTTTCAAAATTACCCTTACTGTAGATATCCACAGAGGAAAATGTTTCTATCCTAATGAATCCTAACCCTAAAAGGGGCTTAACTTTTGTTCTCCATAATTCCTTCACATCCTTAATAATATCTTTTACCATATTCATTAGAAAGCCTCTTTCAATAAACATAAAGTTTAATTTACTCATTTCATCATCTAAATCCTTTCATTTAGAAATCACTCTTGCCACTGTTTTAGTCTGGCCCTTTTATTAAATTCCTCTTGAAGGAAAAAGGATAAAAACTGAAGTAATGCAAATAGAAGTTGCTGAATGTTGGTTTTCTAAAAATCCTTGATTTAATACCATCTGTTATATCTTCTATAGATACATCTAAATATTTAACCTTCTTTCAATGAAATGTATAAGTAGACTTTAAAAAACTAATTGATTTCTGTAAAAAATATACATTTATCAGTTTTGTGTTCTGATCCATCCTATGTAACTATATATATATATATATATATATATATATATATATATATATATATATATATATATATATATATATTTGGTCAGTGTCATTTCACTAAAAACCCATTTCGCCGAAAATTTCTGACATAGGGTCCAAATCGCTGAAAATCCATTTAGCTGAAAATAGTACTGACAGTGCATATGCCCTTCTTCTCACTGTAGTGCAATCTCGGAGTGAGAATATTAAAGTAGGGGGTGTGGGGGGGTGTAGCCCTCCACCCAGTACAGTTTAATATTGTCTAGTATTTTTTATATTGTCCAGTCACTATTAAAAGGATAAGCAAGTAGTTTATAACCTGAGTAGGTGGAGGGCTACACCCCACACCCCCACTTTAATATTCTCACTCTGAGATCGCACTACAGTGGGGGAAAAGGGCATATACACTGTCAGTACTTTTTTCAGTAAAATGAATTTTCGGCGATTTGGACCCTATGTCAGAAATTTTCGGCGAAATGGATTTTCGGCAAAATGTCCTAGACCCATATATATATATATATATATATATATATATATATATATATATATATATATATATATATATATATACATTTTTTTTTGGATCTAGACGATGAAATGAGTAAATTAGAATTTATATTTATTGAAAGAGGCTATCCAATATGGAAAAATATATTATGAAGGATATGAAGAATCCATTTTTATTAATAAGACTTTACCTCAATTTAAGATATTATTAGAAAGAACTAAGAAGAATTTGGGGGGGGGGGATCAAGCCTAATTAAAATGTGGATATTGTAAGCATTGCCTTTGCATTATGGAACAAGGTTCAATTGTTTTAAAGAATGGTTTACATTTAAGGTTATTTTTAAGACTGGTAATTGGACTGATATATTTTGCAAAATATCTAGGATGTGATAGCTTTTATATAGGGAATTCAGAAAGGAATTTTAGAAAGCATGCATTAACATAATTATGACATATGAAAAATGAACACAGGTAATGCCCTGGCTAAACATGCTGAGGTTTATAATAGTTGCAGCAGGTTTGGATTTGGAATTCCAGAAGTTTTGGATAAGAATCCCAGGTGAGGGAAAAAGTATTAATATCTTTACATGAAGACTTAACCACGAGTAAGAACTTTTTATATGGGCACCACGAACAGACAGAAGCCTGGTTAATAACAGGAAAAACAATACTCCTACCTAAGAGTGAACCTGCAAGCTATCCTAAAAACTATAGACCAGTCAATTGCCTCCAGATGACATATAATACACTGGAAGTGATGCTGACAGAGTTTATAGTCGTTTAGAAGAAAACTCAATCATGGCAATAGAACAAAAATGGAAACTAAAGATCATTCAATGGAACAAAGGCTCATTTGCTGTTAAATAAAGTCATAATGGAGAACTGTAGAAAGGGGAAGAATCTAAGTACGGCATGGATAGAAGTACGGCATGGATAGACTAAAAAAAGCAATTGACAGTATCCCACATTCATGGATAAAAGAGTGCTTAAAAAATGTATAAGATACTCTCAGCACTGATCAATTACATTACAGCGACCATAAAACAGTGGCAAATCACTTTGCAGTTAAGCCATGATAAAGGACAAATTATTATTCCAGGAATAAAAATTCAAAGGGGATACCCCAGAGTAACTCTTTGTCACCTCTGCTCTTTTGTCTTGTCCTTTACCCATTACGTTGTCTGCTTAACAGATTACGTCATGCTACAATTTGGCTCCCAGAAAACAACTAACCATAAAGACTTCTCATCTTCTTTTTTGTGGATAATGTAAAACTGTATAGTTCATCACATATGGAACTGAAAGCACAACTGCAAGTGGTCAAACCTTTTTCAGATGATATAAGAATGTAATTTGGTCTTTATAAATGTGCAAAAGCAACCTTTAAAGCAGGGAAGCTGCAGCGCCAAGGACACATCAGCCTGGGACAGCAAAATGATATCAAAGAAAAGAACTTGAGCAAGAGGGAGTGTATAAATATTTGGGAATTGATGAAGGATCAACAATGAAACATGAAAAAATCTGAATAAAACTTAGTAAGGAATATTTTAGAAGTCTAAAATCTATACTGAAAACAGTGCTGATATCTAGGAATAAATCCTAACTATGAACCAATTTTCTCTTCCTGTCCTAACTTACAGTTTTGGAGTGTTTGACTGGCCCCCAAAGATGTTGGATTGGCTGGACAGGAGAACAAGAAGGATGTTTTATGCTAACCATATGACTTATAAAAACCTTTGTATACTAAGACTATATATTCCCCATTCTGTAGGAGGTGTGGGCCTCCTCAAAATTGATTACATGTGTAGATATGCAGTCATAGGACTGCAAACATATCTTCTGACCTTGCAAGACTCAAACATAGTGAAAGTTTTAAAACAAGAGGAGAATAAGTCTAAGATGACTTTGCTGCTTAGTTCTGTAGAAGCATATCAGTGTCAAGCGGAAATGGAAATCAAAACAGAAGTAGAAAAAAATCAGGCAGTAGCTGAATGTGCCAAAAAACAAAAGAAATAATATAATGTGAAGGATCAGATGATAAGGTGAGAAAAGTGGAAAATGCATAAATATAGCTGCAAGTACAGAATACTCTTGGAACAACCTCATGCTGATCAGGATCAAATGTAGGGGTGGTTAAGGAAAGATGAATTTAAACCAAAAGACGAAAGGTTAATATTGATGTCCTAAAATAGTGAACTATGTACACATTGGTTTACAATGTCCATTGAACATGTGTGAGAAACAGACAAATGTAGGTTTTGTAAAACAAACTGGAAACAGTCACACACCTTGTTGCTTGTTGTAACATACTAATGGCAGAAGGGCTATATACTGAAATTCATAATAATGTGGCAAGACTGTTACATTGGGGATTGCGCAAACATTATAATATTGGAGTAGCTGAAAAACATTGGAAACGTGAGCCAAGGAGCATTATAGAAAATGGTGAAGTTTGTATCACATAGGATTACCCATTGGCAACAGTTCACAAAATAGATGCAAGAAAACCAGATATATTACTCCATGAAAAGAAGACAAAATTAGCATTGATAATTGAAATGACTACACCAAGTAACTACAGTACCTTACATACAAACAGACACAAATTCATAAAATACCAAGATTTGCAGGCAGAAATGAGGGCAACGTGAGAGAAGGATACCCAGACAGTTCCAATAGTTGTAAGAGCAACTGGTCTTAAAAAAGAATTTACAATCATGCTTATATATGTTACCAATACATGTAACTCCATATGAGTTGCAGAAGGAGTCATTACTGGGCACATTGGGTAATTTGATCAATTTGGCTGACCAAAAAGAGTAGAATGCTAATGCAAGATAGAGAAAAAGCAACTTCAGAATGCTTTGTAATCATACTAAAAAGCAAATTAATGAAGAGAAAAAATACACTAGAATAGCTTTCAGAATGGCAGTAAACACAGACCTAAAATATTCTGGACAGCCATTAAAGAAATGTTGCATCCCAGCTATAAATTCAACCTTAACCCCTCTCTCAATAACTCATCACTCAAAACTGCAATACAGTTCAACTGTTATTTCATAGATAGCATCTCTAACCAAAGATTCTCCAACATCTAACCCTGCTCAGGGCGATCACCATATTCACTTAAACCTTCAAACCAGAGCCCACGTCCTATATAAAACTACTCAAACTCAAACCATGCTCTACTTCTGCTGATGACCTTCCAAGAGATTACATTAAAATAGCAGCTAATAGCTTTGCCTAACCTGTCTCATTCCTTATAAACAGGTTCCTGTCTCTCTCTGGAAAAAGTCACACATTATCTCTCTGCACAAAGGTGGAAATTCAGCAGACATTAACTGTAGACCTAGAGCAATCTTATCTCCCACTCCAAAATACTTGAAAAATGTGTTCAAAAACAATTGCTAAACTATCTCCTATGGGAGTAACTCCTATCCCCCCACACAACCTTCTTTCCCATAGTACTAACACTGCACTTCTAATCCATATATATGCTGTCAATAAAGCTAGAGATAATGGAAAATTAGTCTCCCACTTATTTGTTGACTTGTCTAAAGCCTTTGACACAGCTTGTCACAGCAAACATCTACATCAAATGTCCGCATTAGGTCTCTCAATCCACCCTTCTATGGTTCTAAAGTCACCTATCAATTAAATACCAGTCATTAAAATAGCACTCCACTCTCTCTTCCTACATCCCAATAACCATTTGTGTAAAACAAGGTTCTATCCTTGGTCACCTCCACAGATCTACACAACAGATCTCCCTAATACAGGTGACTGTACACTAATTTGCATATCTGACAAAAGGGTACATCTCAAAAAAATTACTCAGGAAGCATTAACACCAACAGAAACACATTTTTGTAACTGTCAACTCATGCTCAATCTAGAAAAAAAAGCTACTACTTTTTTAACCCAAATCCCACTCCCATGAAAAAAAAAACACCAAGTTCTCGCCATTAAGTCATTTCTCATACCAAATTATCAGGGATGATAGTGGCTAATAATCTTAAATTTGACTTGCATATACAAAATTGCATAAGAAAAACCTCATCAAAATTAGGTATGCTTTATAGAGCCAGAAACATTCTCACCGGCACAACTAAAGCTGCACTTGCCACTACAAATCTCCTCCCCACACTTCTTTATGGTACTTCCATCCCTACTAGCCTTCAGGCATCACAAGAATCAAAACCTGAACAATCCTATAACAAAGTTGCTAAATTTGCAGCTAATACCCTTTTCAGAACCCAGCACTGTATATCACTAAAAATCTTCAATTAGTTAGTACTACCTCATCAACTAACATATAGACAGCATCCTACCACCTATAAAATTATTCAAAATCCATCTGCTTGTCCAGCATTAAATAATATTCTACACAACCATATTATTAGTCAGTCATTACAATCCTACATCCAAAAACTCCTGTCTGTCCACAAACCTATCAAATCTGCCGGGCATTGTCCGTACTCATACCTTGTTGCTAAGGCCTGAACTCTTTATCTCTTTCCATCAGGTCAATACCCTCCCTCCCATTCTCCAAAAATATTTTGAAAGACTTCTTAACCAAAAGCTGGCTCTGTTCTTGTTCAACACCAGGATAAACTATATCCCTAAATGTGTACAAATATCTTTTTATACCTACATCCCCTTATTCTCCCTTCTTCACTCACTTTCTTACTTCTATCAATTTGTCTCCCCTGACTTTCTCTCTAAATATACCATAAGCCTGCTGTGCTCTCACTTCATATTGCAGTTCTTATTTGTATTAGACTAACTTACCCTTAATTTCTCTATAAACTGGCTAAAATGTCCCTAAGTATTAAATCAGTGTCATATAACTTGTATCTGTTCTTAATCAAAGTTTTCATATTATGTCTAATTTGGTATAATTATTTAAACTGTCTTTGTTTTTTGTATTATTTTAATGATAGTAAAATTATTATTTTAAAATGTTTTGTAATACTGTGGAGCTGTTCTCCCCAGGCCTCCACTCAAAATGGGCTCCTGCCAGTCAGAATTTCTGGTAATTAAATGTTAATTAATAAACAAATAGATAAATAAACAAACAAATAAACAAATAAAAAGAGCAGGAGAAATGTGAGCATGACAGTTACTAATTATATTGTTATAGGATAACTATAGCATAATGAATTTAATTACAACAGCAGTTTCTCATTATACCATATAACATTTAACAAAACTGAATAAATTATTTAATTTCCAACTAATTTCGTTCTTGCACACTGATGATACTTTACTTATCCCCATCCTCCAAAAGATCAGCTGCTATGACAGACGTTACAATGCATGTTAAAGGGTATGTCATATCATTACTTGATGAGTCTTATTTGTCATGAACAGGATATTATGTAAGCATTTCTAATTTTTTCAGTTTAAGTATTATCAAAAAATACATAGTGACCATCTATTTCAGATTTGGATGTACTATCTAAGCACCACTTCAGTCCACTGTTGTGCAAGTGATTCACAGCTGTGCAATGAATTATTCACAGAGTACTAAAACTTGACAAAGTGATATCAGATGCCATGAAAATTCTACCTAGTGTCAAAAAGAAAACATACTGTACAGCAAATATAACTAACTTGGAGATGCAGTAACCTTTGAGTATCTATATTTTATTTACTTCTGATGGGAAGAGGGTAAGGGTATGAGGAAATATGCATCCTGTCCATATTACTTACTTTCCTTGCTGGGACTGCCAGCAGAGCTAAGTATTTGCTTTATCAGCTTTTATATGCACAGTTTGCAAAATCGATTTTCATATAACTGCTCTAAGTTCATTCAACTTTTAAATAGGAAGGTTAAACCTAGATTAGGTAAAGTTAGCATTAAAAATTAAATGAAAATATACTTTCAACAACATACATAACACCTCATTTGTTGATGGTCCTAAATTTGATGACGATCGTTTAATTAAATGTTTATGTTTTAGATGAACTTCTGAAGTCAGCACCCAAAAATGATACAGCTATCTGTAAAAAAATGGGCAGTTCAGACAATATATAGACATTATTTTAAAAACTACTGTGAATGAATTGTGGAAAATAAAAAAGACTGGCAGTTAGAGCAAGTGATTTAGGTCTGTAAAGCAGGATGTCACAAGACTTGCACAATAATAAAAATAATAGTGCATCAGTTAGCATCACTTCCTCAAAGCTCTTCAGCCTTTCATTGTCTATATATATATATATATATATATATATATATATATATATATATATATATATATATATAGATCTAGGACTTTTGATCAAAAGCTCAAAAGTCTGAACCATAATTACTGAAAACTCTTTAACGAAAGTGCTTTTAACGAAAAAGCACTATTGTTAAAGTATGTTAAAAAAATAAATAAATAAATCTACTGCTATGGAGGGGGGCAAGCCCCCTGCACCCCCCACACTCCCCCTACATTAATATTCTCACTCCAAGGTTGCACTACAGTGAGGAAAAGGGAATTTTCCCTTATCCGCACCATAGTACGACCGGCACAACAAGGATACTTACCTGAAAGTGATGCTTCGGTGAACAGCACTTTCGCTGATTAAGGTTTCAGTGGAAAGTGCAGTCGGGGATCTGTACACACACACACACACACACACACACACACGCACACACACGCACACACACACACACACACACACACATATAGATATATAGATATATATATATATATATATATATATATATATATATATGTATATATGCTTTATATCGAAAGCACACTTTAATGAATAGCACTTTGCTGAGCACACTTCAATGAAAATTCAATACTCCGAAACATGACATCACCGAAACTCAAAATATTGAAACTCACTCTCACTTAGGTGAATTTGATGCTTAGTCCCACAGTGACAGCAACCAGTGACATTTTGTGGCACACTACAACCATCCATACACCTAACTTTGTGAAAACCATACAAAAGAAGACAACAATGTAAAACCCCCTAGTGAACTATTCCCAGTGTTAATCCATCCTGCACATTGCATCTTTAATAACATGGCAATTGCAGTAATATATTGCATGCAAGTGTACTTGTCCTTATGAGAAAATATTGTCTCAAATTGCTGTTGCCGATGTAGAAAAGCTCTTTTTTAAGGGGAGGTGGGCATGCAGCAGACATCCCAAGGCGGAATTTGTCAACTCTGTTTTGCTCATGAACTATGGCACACATAACAGTATACCAATCAGAAACATGTTTTCCTGTCAGACACTTGAATCTGTGATGTCATGCCTCCACTGCATTTTGGGTTTGTGGCAGAAATAATTCATTGAGCACACAAATATTCCAGAACTTGATTGGAAATAATGGAGGAAATCTCATGTGAGTGGTTGACCTAGTGCTAAAAGATCAAGGTTTACCCAAAACGTATCATTGCAAGAAGTATTTTATGAGTTTGTTACCCTTTGTAGGAAAAATATCTCTCAATGCACAGAAAGTTGGAATTAAGTCTTCCTCTTGAAAAAATACTAGAGCTGCTAACTTTTTTTACATCCAATTGAAAGGTGATGTTAGAGTTGTATTAAGGTCCCAATCCCAATTTTTTGCACCTTTTTCCACAAATTCCTCTCAAAATGAAAGAAGCAACCTTTTAAAGTGACATCATCCACTTTCAGTTTAATGCTCTTCATTACAGCCACCTCAAAGTCACATAATACATACCTTGCTTGATAACTTAAACCATGATCATTCAACAAATCAAAGATGCATTGCCACATAAAATCATGGGACTTAAGTGATTTTTTGCTCATTAAACAAAAATGTAATGGGACACTTCAACTATATGCTCCATACCTAACCATTGAATGTATGGTGTATAGTTGGCGGCATGCGGTAACTCTCATGAAATATGTGCCATCCATCAACCATATATCAGATACAGCTAAATCCTGCAACTTTGACATAGTACTGAAGATTACTACAACATTTTCATTGCTAGCATCACACATCCATCTCTGTATAAATGTACTGTGCAACATACAAATTTAAGAGGGTTAATGTGCTATGTAATCCTTTGCTGGAACACTTCAGTGTAGCTTTACTGACTTGCTGAAGCAACGCTCATCTACTAGGTAACATAGCGGCGTATTCTAAGGATGAGGAAGACATTGCATCATCAACGATAAATCAAGCAGAGTCTCTAGATAAGATGGCTCTCTGTTTTAAACTGAAACAAACTGAATATTTTTCTAGATCATTGGGATCTCCTGGATGATTATGTGTGACTGACTTCAAAAGCTCTTCACCAGCAGTTACACAAGTGGTTACAGCACTGCCTTTACACTTCTTGGGTACTTGACGAGTACAGGACCAATATTTTCTAGTTTTAGAACTGTGCCTAAATAATTAGTGTACCCTTCAATTACTAATATATTTTTACCTCTTTGTGAGGTGGTTGTATGACAGACTTCTTCTAGGATTCCCGGATGCTTTTCATTTAGATTTGCCATATTCAAGTCAGTTTGCACTATATTGAATTGCTTTACTGCAATTTAAATGTCAGTTGAACTGCTATATTTCCGGCTGTTGTTAGTCTCGGTTAATTGAGTTTCGTTAATGCGCAATTAAAAGTGTGCTTTTGATAAAAAGAAGTAGACCCATACACACACACACACACATATATATATATATATATATATATATATATATATATATATATATATATATATATGATCTAGGACTTTTGATCAAAAGTCCAAATCCATATCCACCGAACACACTTTAACGAAAGCGCTTTCTTCGAAAAAGCACGTTTGTTAAAGTGTGTTAAAAGAAACACTAAATTAACATTTTTGCCAGAGGTCTTTGCCCCACCCTGCACCCCCACCCCTCCTACTTTAATATTCTCCTTCCAAGATCTCACTACAGTGGGGAAAATGGAATTTTCCCTTATCCGCACCGTAGTACAACCTCGGCAACAGGCATACTTACGCGGAAGTGCTTATTCAGTGAAAAGCACTTTCACATAAGTATGCTCGGCCGTAACTGATTCGGACTTTTGATCTTTCGAACAAAGTTCTAGATCCATATATATATGTATATATTTATATATATATACATATATATATGTATATATATATATATATATATATATATATATATATATATATATATATATATGTATATGTGTATGTGTATATATATATATATATATATATATATATATATATATATATATATATATATATATATATATATATATATGGGTCTTTGTCAAATGACTGAGTTTTCAGAAACTTGAAATTCATTTAATTGAGACCATATGATCAAGTTTCCAAAAAAAAATCAAACATCAAAAAAAAAAATCTACCTTTTTTTACATGACCTCAATAATTATGAATTTTGAGTTTCTGAAAACTTGATATCAACTGATAGGGACCCCATATATAAAGATATAGATATAGGTATATATAGATATACACACGCATTTTTCTTTTTCTAGCAGTCGTAATATTGAGATCAAATGATTGACATAATGCACATTACTACACTACAATGCATCCCCCAAGTCAGTCTCACTGCATGCAAAAACTTTACAACAAAATGCAAAAGAAAACATCACTTTTTGCCAGGGAGATCAAGTCATTTAGCAACCCCTACTAATTATATATTCTAACTCTAAGATCACACACTTCTCAGGGAAAGGGCAAATTCCTAAACTCCAAGAACTGTCTGATCTGCAACTTTTGTTGACAGGTGTTGACCATCTTTTTATTGTGTCAGCTAAACAGATGTTGACCAAAGCAGTATTCAACAAAAGTAGCAATTTCCATGAAGATATATATATATATATATATATATATATATATATATATATATATATATAGGTCTACCTGAAAACGCCAAAATCCCGAAACGCAGACGACGAGAACACCGACACTGGAAGATCGATAACAGAGAAGATCAACACTGAGAACACCGACATGTAAAGGTAAGTGTGCAATAGGGATGGACGTTAGGGTCAGGGTGTGGGTAAGGTAAGTGTGCGATAGCGATGGTCTGTAGGGTTAGGGGTGGGTTGAGTGAATTAGGGTTAGGGTGTGGGTCAGGTGAGTGTGTGATAGTGACAGACATTAGGGATAGGGGTGGGTTAAGTGAGTTAGGGTTAGGGCACGGGTTAGGTGAGTGTGCGTTAGTGACGGACCTTAGGGTTAGGGTTTTGGTTAAGGTTAGTCCATAGATAGTTGTGTATGTAAGGTTCAGTGTAGGTTTGCAAGATTTTTGGTGTGCTTGTGTTGTATGTGTGCTTTTTGGACAGGGGATTTGTTTTGTTTGTTGAGTGTTGGGATTGTGGTTTGTCGGGTATGTGACATTCCGTGTTTCTGCGCTTTCGGTTTTGTGGTGTCGGTGATTTTGTTGTCGGTGATTTAGCGCGTCGGTGTTGTCAGGTAGACCCATATATATATATATATATATATATATATATATATATATATATATATATATATATATATTTATATATAGGCATGTGTGCATGAGTGTCTGTGCGTGTGTTTATAAAGCCAATAGCAAAGAGCACTGATAATCAGCACTGGTGAATATTAACTCTTTAAACAGCCAGCACAGAGAAATGCAGACTTTACTGATACATTGCCAGCAATTAATCATAAATCAGGGTTCAACAAAATTAGCTTTTCTGAATGTACAAAAATGCATATTTTTTTTGGCTTTAAACAACCCATGTGGCTGACTATATGACCCTTGATTTCAAATGACATTTAATTCTCAATGAGTAGTCTGATATACAAAATATAACAAAACTAAATTTAATTTCATTTATTGATTTATTTAGTTATACTTTATTAATTGGCTACGCAAACTGGTCCAGTGACCTTTTTCAGCAATGACTAGGGCCAGAATGGTAAAGACAATAACAATTAATAAATGCACCTAGGGTAAAAAAAAATGTTGCCATTAAGGCATTTGACAGCGACTGTATATACAACACATAGCAAATGGATGTAAGTGAATAAGTAAAACATTAAACATTTACAAGATTGCACACATCACTGATGCTTAGATATACAGTTAAAGGACTTAAATGTCATTATAATTACAGAATTGTAGGTAAGCACATTTCACAGCTCACATTGCAGTAAGATGTTAAGTTGTCACTATAGTTTAATGAGTTAGGAATCAGCTTGTGAATATTGCACTGTTATAAAAGGGGGAGGCTAGTTTCATTATTAGAAGAGAAATCACAGATAATGTATAAATAGTATTGACACTTACAGATAAAGTAAAAATTACAAAGCAAAAACAAATCTTTATTAGCATTGATCTTGAAAACCCTTTGATTTATTAAGTATTCATTATTTCTTTAAAGTTCTAGAACTATTTAAACTACAATTGCAATTATTTACTATAACAAAATTTATAAATGTAATAAAATGTATGTAAACCTTTGAGAATTTTCTTCTGAAGCAATAGAATTAAAAAGGGTATAAAAAAGGATGCACAATGACCCTTTTATTATTTGATTTAGCCATAAATACCTTAACAGTCAATATTAGATTCAACAATAAGATTCAAGCAATGAAACTGGGAATAATTATGAATCTAAAGTGATGCTTTTTGAAGATTATATAATGTTGATTATAACTGATAAAAACTCATTAAAAGAGATTTTAATATAAATAAATACATTGAAAAAACGCCTGATCCAAAATGTAAGAATTATTAATTTAAATATTTAATTCTGAAAAAAGCATATAGTACAATAAGCTCCCTTGAACATAGATAGGCCAAGAGACTCAAGGGCAAGTTTCTTTAGGGATATAAATAAAATAAGACAGATGATAATATAAACATAGGACTTTTGAAAAAAAAAATGTTGGAATAAATAAATAAATAAATTGGTTCAGTATTAGAAATAATTAATTGGGTGGCCACAGTGGTGCAGCAGTTAGCATTGCCACCTCACAGCAAGAGGTACTCCTGTTTGATTCTCGGCTGGGGTGCCTTCTTTATGGAGTCTGTATGTCCTCCCTGTGGTTGCGTGGGTTTCCTCCGGGTGCTCCGGTTTCCTCCCACATCCCAAAGACATGCAGTAGGTGGATTGGACACTCTAAATTGGCCCTAGGTGTGAGTGAGTGCATGTGTGTGCCTTCTGTGGAAGGTTGGGCACCGAGCTGGCAACTCGACACTGTAAAACTCCACTGCCAATCATGAGCCGACAGATGATCCACTGTGGCGATCCCTAACTGGGAAAAGCCGAAAGAAGAATTGGAAATAATTAATTATTATATTTTAGGACAGGCTTCAACCTTGTATGTTTGTACTTACAAAGGTCTTTTATACAATGCAAGCAACAGTTATTATCCTGAATAAAATGTACTTTAAGAAGTTCAACAAGAATCTTTAAGTTATTTCATGGTATCCTAACAAAATAATCATTCTCTTTTAAATGTATAATGCATTGGTTAGATAATTACAAAGCTAACTGGAACAATGTATATTTTGATCTCTGTAGCTTTAAAAAAAGTAAAACTAATGAATGCCTTAATGGAGGTAATAAAAAATTGTATGTGGTCAATTGTATTTAATTATATTAAATGTAATATGTTTTATATGCCCCCAACTCAGCCTTGATAGATTAGTAATATTTAAGAAATAAATTGAACAAAATGAGACAACTAAATTTGAAAATGTAGTTTAATGCACTAATTCCCTTTCATTATTATGTACAGGTCTAATAGAAAGTTCTCACACCTTAAGGTTGTCTAAATGGAAAAGGAGCACCATTCTAATTTGGTATAGTTGTTTTAAAGATGGAGACTTAAAATCAACTCACCCCTTGATCTTGGAATGCAATTTAGACCCAAAATATTTTATTTTGATTCATGGTATTAGAAATCATAATCAGGAAAAATTCTAGAAATTAGTACATCTTCTAAATAAAATTATCTCCAAAATAATAGAATATCTTTGAATCACTGTTTATGAAATAATGATTCTACAGCTATAATTTCAGATCTATATAAATATGTATATGTTGTAAAGATAATATTACTAACAAGCTCTGCAATATATGTTAGAATAAAGAGAAAATATATCAGAGAACAATACCACACTTATGATCAATACAAAAAACATTATTTGCTTATAACAGGTCAGTGATTACTTCAAAATGTTTACACATATTTTTTGTATCTAACAAAATGATAAAAATAAATAAACACATTACACCTGAATTATGGAGATGTAAATTCACAAATCAAAGTAGATTTAATTCATATAATGTTTGGCTGTATTCCACTAAGTGAATATTTGAGGAAACTACTTTTGTAAGCCGTGTGGTCTGACACAGTATGCCTGTCTGTATCCAGTAGTTTAAATTTAAAAAAAATGATGAATATCACATATGATGGACTACATTAGTCTTGAAAATAAAATTAATCTCAAGAAACTGGAAAAAAAACATTGCTCACCTTACAAATAATTTCTTCTTCTCATACAAAAAGTAATACAGTAAGAAATTGCTATTAAGAAAAGTAGATCTTCATGAGCCACTATTAATAATCCATAGCAAAAGTCATAAACTTAAAAGAGACTCAGCTTTAGAACATAGTAACATTTTTCTGATCAGACTTTGAAATTACTGTATTGACAAAGAGCAATTTATTCTGTCTTTTGCTTTATATTTGCAGATCTCATTTGTTTAGTGCTGTTATTTGGTAACAGACCTGCTTTGTAAATATTGTATATATGTAGAGTTAAGAAATTGTTTGTATTACTTACATCATTTTTTTGTGTTAAAGTAGTATCAAACAGACTAAACCTGCATATTTTGAAATAGGACCACCAGTAGGGTAGTTTTTTTGCATTAGCCCATGTCTATATATCTCTTGTATTATCCTTTTTTGAACAGATGGATGCTGACACTTTCTTGGTAGGCAGTAGCTGGTTTATAGTAATAATCTCTGGAAAATTATTCCAAACAACTGAACCTAACTTGGGAATCTTTGCTCACTCATAACAAGGATTGGTTTGTAAACTGTAGCCTGCCAAGGAGTGGTTGACCATAGTCAGCGTTTCACTGGATATGAGTGCTAATATCCAATAAAGTAGCTGTAACAGGTAGTCAATTATTTGGGCTGATAGCAGTGCAGTGATGCTCATGCTTGTTAGTTCACTGTACAAATCTCTAAGTGTTTTATTCTTGGTGAATTGATAGAGAGCAGTATTGTGTGTGGGCCAGTGTGGGAAACAGTACTCTAATCTGAGTCTGAGAAGGATTGCATTTATGACAGTGGCTTGCCTAGCTTCAGTGAACAACAGTTTAGATTATTTATGCAAAACTTTAAGTTGAGCTAATGCTTTGTTGATCTGAACTTTTGTGTGCAGGTGGAATGACAGATTTTGGTCTAAAATTAATCTTAGAGACCTCTTTTGAGTAATGATAGCAAAAGGGGTGCCTATAGGGTCTGTGGTGCTAACGGTAGGTATATAACATCCCTGCCCTCAAAAATATTCTCACCCCTCATAATGCCCCCAGGCTATTATGCTCAGCTGATAAACTAATGATACTGACCCAAAAATCTAACAACTCTGCATGCGATGCTATATTTGCCAACTCAACTGGCAAAATCTGGAATCTACTCCCTACTACCATTACCAAGGAAACCTCACTACCCCTATTTAAAAGAGAACTCAAACATACCTCACATCTCATTGGCTGTGCTCTTGTTCTAAACCTGACTAACAACTTCACTAATGCATGTCTTGCTACCCAATCTGCTGTTTAGCCAAGTATCTATGCGTCATAGCATTTGAATGTCTAAGCATTGTGAATTATGAAATCTGATTGTATTCTATGTTCACATTTTCTGATACATCTTTGCCAATCAGATGTAAGTCTGCACATTGTGTATATTAATATCTGCCTGTATTCTTTGTCTATATTTTTCTAAACATGTCTGCCTGAGTTTATCACTCAGTGATGTATGTACTGTCTCTTTTTTTGGTATGTGGAGATTTTCTCCCCAGGCCTCCGCTGAAAATGGACATATATCCAGTCAGACAATCCTGGTCAGCAAATGTAAAATAAAATAAATAAAAATAAATATTACTTATCTTTATATAGGTTCCCGATAGCATCACATTTTTGGGACAGCTTATTTTTAGAAAGCCAGTTCCATATAAAATCATTCTAAAGTTCATTGTTCCGAATGAATAAACTTTTGCTAGACCTGGTCATGACAATGTCATCTATGTATATTATACAGATAGTATGAGGAAGATCCTAGGGTAGATAATTAATATACAATGAGAATAACATCTAGGCCCATGATTGAACCGTATAGAACCTCTTGTGCTATGCTTCCAATCTGAGTGGCACTGCATGGTGTAGTCAATCAAAAAAATCTGTTTTTAACATAGTCATTAAACCATTGTACTGTCTCCATGATGAAACATATATATGATAGTTTTTGCAGCAATATATTACAGACAACAATTTCAAAAGCACTCTTTACATTTAAAAATATGGCTCCTGTAATTTTGTTTGTAACGATGTGCCCTGCCAGGTAATATATAGCTGTCAGAGTGCTAAAGTTAGGACATAAATTAAGACTCCCAAGATGGCTGCATACTGATCAATGGCTTAAATTAAGCTCCCCTAGTAAAAATATGAAACTGAACAAAAATAGCCAGTGATCTTGTCAGCTTGAGTACAGTTTGGTTACTGGATAGTAAGTATACTGCCTGGATATCAGCAAAGAAAAATAATTAGAGAACCTAAAAGAAAATCAACCAGAAAGGATGAAAAAACCCTGGCTAGGAAGAATTCTGAAGCTGTTTAGTAAAAGGCAGTTCAAGCATCAGTTTTGGTGCAAGAGATGTCTTCTGAAACATTGAAAGAATAAATCAACTCAAATAATAAAGGCCAGAAAAATAGAAGAAGCTTTAACTGGCTGTTCAGATGGACTGATGAAATTGCAAAAATCAAAGGATGAAATGAAAAAAAGGCTGGCATAGTGTGAAAATTCTCTAGAAGAACTATTGAAAGAAATGATAGAGTTAGATGGTGGAGACCACAAAGAAAACTTGAGATTTTATGTTGTATCTGAAAAACTGCAAGGAACAGACTGTATTCATTTTATGAAAGCACAAATAAGTGACTGGAGTAGTATTCCACAGCAGAACTTGCTAAATGAAAGCATGCATCAAGTGCATGCTCCAAATCTGGCCGAGAGAAGAAAACAAGGCCTGTATTACTAAAAATTAAATCATGCCATCAAAAGAGTTGATCCTGATAAAACTGTGACAGAACAGAAAATTGTAAAAAATTAAAAACAGCAGAGTATTTGTGGAAAATGTTTATGGTCTGCGTCAAACAAAAAAAGAGTCAAATGTATCCCAGCAATCAGGAAGTGTCAAGAGGAAGGTATGAAATTCAAGTTACTGCACCCAGCTGTTTTCAATATATTTTCCTGGAGGACAAAATATATCCTTGATACAGAACATGCAGAACAAGTTAAGGAGGAAATAAATAAGTATATCCAACACAAACTTATCCAGCAAACAGAAGGGGATTCAACAACTCAATAAAGTTCATAGAGAGAGAGAGAGAGAGAGACTTTGCCAGTTAAACATTTTCTAATGCTTGAGGACAGAATACAGCACAGGAGTTGACTTCAACAATCAGGAGTATCTTGGACTTCAACTAGAGTCTGGTGAGGGTGATGGAGACCAGCAAGAAGAAGACCAGCAACACTGAAATGAGTGAATAAATGGGAGACTATAAAGCATCAGTCACATTTATGGAATATGGCTTTGTGAAAAAGTGGCTGAGAAGATTTGACTTTTGTTGACCTTGTTAAACTTGTGGGTAGACTGTAAAGTATATACTGGATTTTATACTGATAATGTCTAAAAGTCACGAAAAGGGAAAAAGTAATGGTTAGTAATGCGATCTTTTCTTTTATTAGTATCTGCATAAAATATTTCATAATATAAACTGTATGCTTTATATAGTAAAGTGGTTTTGTGTAGTGTTTAGTTAAGGGTATTTTAAATGTGGGCGAGTCTCCTCAATGACTGTTGTATATGTTAAAGATATAGTGCACAAGTACTTTTCAGTTGTATGAAATATATTGTTTTACAGTATAACGAGAAGAAAGGTTGGAAAAAGGCCAGGTTATTGTTAGTATGCTGTGATCTTGGGATGCTGAAATGGGGGTGGGGTGTAAAATTGGACTGATTATAATAGATGTAGAATTAAGTTATTTTTTACTTATTTTTACAAGTGTGAATGTCTATATTAATGCCCTTGGCTATAAAAAAGTGCCTTAGTAAGGATGTAGACTTAAAAAATAAGACAACATGATGAGAGCCATGACAAATGAGTTTCTTAAATCTGCAAATATATTAGCTGGTATTTTTTTTTCCATTAGAAAATGTCTAGTGGGCAGCAAGAAATCTGCAGCTGAAGGCAGCTGTAAATTCTATCATAAGTGAAATTTACAAAGATTCATTGTTGACTACTTCAAATGCAGACCAGGTGTCTCCAGGTGCAAGCAATTAATCTTGGGAGTTTAGAGCATTTTTTTGTTGAGGGAAATGCAAAATTTAAAGGTACAATGACAAGCAGTTCAGTGATAAAAAAGTTTGAAATTATCAGAAGTGGATGAGAAATAGTAGTCTCTCTAGCAGCCTTAATACTTTAATGCATTTAATAGAACAGTGTACAATTTAGTTTTATTTCAAGATAGCCAGTGCACCTTTTCTTGGGGCTAAAATGTAATGTTTTCTGAAAGTATCACATCTGAAAGGGAACAGAAATAAGAATAGAGCAGTCAGCAATCAGTGTAAGTGGGAAAACAGGCTGTATTGTGCTTTAACATAGGCTTAATTTTATGTTAGGTAATGCCTATGGGTGCAACTGATGATTTGAGGCAATGGTTTCTATCTGGAACTTCATTTTTTTAGATGTACATGGTTTTGTGTCTTGAAAAAATGTGGCACAGGTTCAAACAGATATGAGAAGAAATAACTGTATAAAAGATTAACCTGTCAAACAGTAGTCTGCGCATGTAACACTAAAGCTGTAAATACACATTCAAAACTATTGAAATGTATAATAGTTCAGACAATAGCTTTTTTCTATAATAGCTATGTTATCTGTATCATCTGGAAACATAAATGACCTTACAAAAAGGACAGCGTATTAAATTATATCAAGAAATGCTGAGTGCAAATAGTAGTATTGCAGGAGACACATTTGGAAAAAATGAGCTTGCGAATTTAACAAAGAAAATATTTCAGGATGAATATTCTGTAGCATGTCAGGGATAAATGAAAAGGGAAGTAATTATACTAATTGCTACAGGGGCTCTAATGGTGATAGAAGAGAGAAAAAAGACAATAACTAGATTTGTGGTAGAAAAAAGCTATTGGCAAGGGAGAAGGATTATGCTGGCATGTATTTATATTCCACTAAAAGCTGTCCTTATCTTTCTTAAGAAAATTTTGGGTGACATAATCATCTTTCAACAGGGAATATTATTTATAGGTGGGGATTGGAACTTGATTTGCAGTAGTGTGAACGTATAAAAAAGAGGGTAGATTTCTAAAGAAATTCATGAAAATATTTGGTATGGAAGATCTGAATTCAGTAGTAGGAACTTGGACATAATTTGCAGATTATTCCACAAGGTACAATAAGTGGGCTAGACTAGATAAAAATTATACTTCCCAGGAACATGTGCATTTAAATGAAAACTTCAACCCACATCCAATAACTATTTCATATGTTTCCTTTCCTATTGATGCATGCTTGCCTATATTTTAATCCATAATTTAATAAAGGGTTTGAAAAAAAATTAGGCAGAAATCATGTTGTCCAGC
Source organism: Protopterus annectens (assembly GCF_019279795.1). Classification (NCBI taxonomy): domain Eukaryota; kingdom Metazoa; phylum Chordata; order Ceratodontiformes; family Protopteridae; genus Protopterus; species Protopterus annectens. The sequence goes on from NC_056739.1 coordinate 505,058,820, forward strand.
TGTATGGATGCCATGTTTTAGTTGGTACTCAAGATCATGCACTGTTTTTCAACTATTTTAGCTATTGGACAGAGGTTGGAAATAGTGCAAAAGTCATTTGTTGAAACTGGGAAAGATCATTTTATCAAGAGAATAACCTTGGCAAGTTTAAAACTATAAGGGATTTTTGTTGTGACAAAGAGCTTAAAAATGTATGCCAGAGGCTTATTGAGACAAGGGTAACTAATTTTAGAACTTTGGAATGTAAAATGTGAAACTCAGGTTTGTAGCCTGTGTCAATGCTTTTCAAGGAGTTATTGTATCTCTTTTTCAGTAATGGCCTTGAAATAGAATTGAGGAAGGTTTACACTCTTGCGGAGACAACAGTTAGAAAGAAGGAGGATTAAAAAACTCAGACCAGTGACTACTGTGAGGACTGCTTATATCTTAACTCAGTTGAAAAATCATATTCTTCCTAATAATACTACAGTTACCAATTTTGGGGAATACCTTGGAAATGCTGAGTTGTTTCATTATCTTTAAACTTGTTTTTGTTGTCCAGTATAAATAGTCTGTACTTTCCTGGCATAATCAGTACTGTTAAATTTGATTTTTATCCTAATTCTATTTTATAAATGTTGGCTTATGTTAAAACTATGAGACTTCTTATTTTTAATTTAGGTTCCCTCTCTTTGACAGAGACTCTCACTATTTTGCTATGCAAAGGTATGTCTTTCATTCCAGCTAAAAGAGCAAAATTAGTTGAAACTTTATTAGAACCGAGATTTTTCCCAGAAAGTTACATTTGAAATATATACTTAATAATATTAATGAAGTCTATGTATAGACTGACACTGTGTTTCACAAGAAAATAATTACTTTGAATCCTGCTTTCATAACCACTTTAAACACATTTGAAGAGCATTTGAAAAAGATAAAAGCACTTTTTTAGGCAATAAGAGTAATTCTAGGTACTATAATTTGTTAGCCTCCAAATTTAAGGACCTGAGTGGTTTAACGCACAAAGTATGTGTGATGAAAGCAGATGAAGCAGACAAAGGCAGCAGTTTAGTTTTAATGTACTAAGAAGATTAAGTTGAAAATATAAACATTCTGTTGGTAGAAATGTGCTGTTATTAAAACATTACAATGGAAACTGATCAATGCAGATACACCCCCGGATTTACTATTGCTCCATGCAAAACTAGGTTAGTCCTGCACGGAGGTGGCTGTTTAGGAGCAGGATGGCCGCACGCCATGCATAGTAATGAGGTGTGCTGCCTGAGCTCCTAGGCTTACACGGAGCATGTACGAGTGCAGGGGGCATGTCTGAGAGCAGAACTCTCAGAATATACATGTCCCCTCAATGAACAACAGCAGAAAGAGGTAGGAAATGAGTGGGACCACTCATAGGTGACTGCATTTCCCCACTAACAGTCCCCCTTGTGTACAACAGCAACAGTATACATAAATAAAATGAAGAAACCTTTATTTTTGTTTAAGAATCCAATGAAAGCTAACCATAGGTGCATGGATGAGGTGGCTGTTTAGGAGCAGATGGCTGCACGCCATGCATAGTAATGAGGTGTGCTGCCTGAGCTCCTAGGCTTACACGGAGCATGTACGAGTGCAGGGGGCATGTCTGAGAGCAGAACTCTCAGAATATACATGTCCCCTCAATGAACAACAGCAGAAAGAGGTAGGAAATGAGCGGGGCCACTCATAGGTGACCGCATTTCCCCACCAACAGTCCCCCTTGTGTACAACAGCAACAGTATACATAAATAAAATGAAGAAACCTTTATTTTTGTTTAAGAATCCAATGAAAGCTAACCGTAGGTGCACAGATGTGCCCACCACTTAGCTACAGTTAATGCAGCTTAAATGGCTGAAGAGGATAACAAGGAAGATATATGCAAATGAAACAGCATAGCAATAGTGTAGTGGGCAGAGCATTCACTTTGCGAGCAGGCATTCCTGGTTCGAGTCCCACTGCAGCAGATTCCATTTTCCATGGCAAAGCACGTAATAAGTAATATTTATGTTGCATAGCCCACTAAATAACACATTTTCATGAACTGGAGTACTGCAGTAAATGCACATGTGAGGTGTCAGTGTCATAATGAATAAGACACTAGTAAGCAGGTTTAAGCACAAATAAGCAGCAGTTAGCATATTTAAGCACAAGTAAGTGGGCTTAAGCCCATTTGCGTGGCAGTAAGCAATGCCTACATGGGTTAAGCAATTCTAAAGCTAACTCTCTGTAAGCAGATGTAATGGCAGGTTAGCAGTGCTTACCGTTGCACAAACTCACTTACAACTGCTCAAAAGTGCCTTAATCACTCTGAATCCAATGGCCCTTGTTCTGCCCACCAACAAAAATAAACAGCCATGTAGGTCTCAAACCCAGGACCCTATACACCATAGTTATAGTAGTTAACCACCAAGCCATCACAGAAGTGCAAACAAATGAGGTATCAGCAAACAAGTCCTCACCATAGTAAAACAAAATTGAACCTGGGAAAAGAATCAGTATAGAGTCATATGTTCCATAACCCACTAAATAACATAAATACGTGAACTGGAGTACAGCACTAAGCCCAGAAGTGACGTGTAATTGTAATAGAGTGTTGAAGTCCCCAATAAAACACAAGGATGCCATAGAGTGTACGTAGACATTAATCACTGTTTCCACTAAGGGGCTTGTGGGCTTCGGATTTCCAAACACCGCTCCCCATCAAGGTGTTTACCCCCACATGTGTCATATACTGCCCCTGCATGCATCTTGTTTGTCTTGCCTGTTAACCTACACAACCTACCTCCCTAAATATACCTACTACCCTTCCCCAACATCCCACTCTCACCTGAACAAAAAAAAGGGCAATCTTTTCTCACATAAAAATCTCGCCCCATACATAGCTGTCCATTTCGCACGTGTCCACTAGACACATGTAATCTAGTCTAATTGGCATCACAAAGTATTATTGTTGTCCTCACCCCCTCCCAGTGATTTGAAAGTATATGCACAACTGTTTTTGTAGAAGAAATTGGGAGTTATGGACCTTCCTGCACATCCCTGGCTATTTTCCCTACTACCTTTCCCTCTTTTTGCCCCTTTTTTCACCACTTTCCTATCAACCCCTTTTTCTTTTCTTTTAAAGAAATTAGCACAGGGGTAAGTGGGAATAAGCACTTTTAAGCAGCAGTAAGTGGGTTTAAGCCTGTTTGCTTGGGGGTAAGCTATGCCTACACAGGTTAAGCAATTTAGAAGCTGAGTATAAGAAACTGTAACAGAAAGTTAGCAGTGCTTACCTCCATGCAAACCTGCTTACAACTGCTTTAAAGTGCCTTAATCACTCTGTATCCAACAGCCCATGTTCTGCCCAGCAACAAGATAAACAGCCTCTGCAAGGCTTGTACCCAGGACCCTGCACTCTATAGCCACAGTGATGTATCACTAAGCCATGTCTGATATACATAACCCTGATGTTTACAAAAATATATCATCAAGCCAAGTCATTCTACAGTACAGAGAATGTATTCCAATATTTAGATGTATGTGTGTGCGTGTGTGTGTGTGTGTGTGTGTAAATATATTAATATATCAGCAGATACAACATATCTATATATGTAGATATATATATATATATATATATATATATATATATATATATATATATATATATATATATATATATATATATATATATACACACACACACACACACACACATACATATATATATATATATATACACACACACACACACACACACACACACACACACACACACACACACACATATATATATATATATATATATATATATATATATATATAAACATGCATGCATGCAAATGCCTACATCTATAGATATACATGTCTACACCTATATGTCTAAATATGCACAGGAAGATACATATATGTAAGCAGATATATATCTATGTAAGTATATACAGACATAGTTTTATAAATATATATATATATATATATATATGTAAGTATATATATATATATATATATATATATATATATATATATATATATATATATATATATATCAATGGGAAAATAACTAAGACATATATGTCCAAATGCACCGTTAATGGGGTTGAGAGGCCCCAAACAAATATACGTCATGTACGAATAGGTATACCCCCCCCACAGCCAAACATGTCCACCCAGCAATACACTGCCAAGTGTTGCAGATCCCATAACCAGGACCTGCCATGACATAGGCTTCCCTAGGATACATATACACAGACACATATATGCAGATACAGATATACATACATATATATATATTTATATATATATTCATATATATATATTTATATATATATATATATTCATATATATATATATATATATATATATATATATATATATATATATATATAGCTACATATGTAACTACACATACACATGCAGAGATATGCACAGTAAGTTACATATGTAGTACGTGCACACAATATGGAACAGTCACTATTCCTACAGTTACCACCTTACCAACTGGAGACTGTATGAGCCACCCATAAAAATGACATTCATTGCCTGCAACATATACCCACAGAGATATCAAATGATATAACACCACACACAGGTTTGCATAAACGGGAAAGCTTTATTTGTGTAATATTGCAGTTGCATATGCCATGTCATATAGCTGTTTAGACATGGACATCCATATAAACTGAGTAATGCAACTGTGAAACAGTAATACTAATACAGTAATGTGGAAAGGTTAACAAATGTTGCTGTCCAGGCCAAGGCTATCAAGTAGTACAATAGTAATGACAGACTGGCCCACAGGATACAAAACACTCAACGGTAAGTAATGCAGGTGTATAGTTCAGCAGCCTCTATCTACACTCTATAGACAATCTCTAGGGGGTAAAGATCTCAGTTAACACTATGGGATGTAACTGTTACATGACAAGGCACAACCGACACCATCACAAGCACACTGACAAACAGAATAGTCTGTATGGCAGGTGGTAGTAGGCCTGCATTTAACCAAGGTGGATTGTATGGTAATGTACATCTATATACCTTAAGGCAGCTCACCCCTGATGGTCTTCAGGACTTTGGGCTTTCAGGACTCTGTAGTGCTCCCATATACATATTGGATGTATGTATACATAGATATATGTATATGTATATATAGATATATGGTATATATAGCTATATATGTATGCACATCCTATGTGTACAGATATGACTGCTTATGTTGGTATATATGTAGATATAAATAACTATATGTGCATACATATCTATTCTGATATACCTACTGCTGTCAAAATACATGTGGATATCCATACGTATATGTGCATATGTATCTCTGTCTGTCTATGTGTAGACATATATAGCTCTGTATATGTATATATCTGGGTGTTTATTTGTATATCTATGTACATATACATATCCATCTATGTATGTTGATATGTATATCTGTATGTCTATATAGATATCTGGATAAGTATATGTACATATAACATCACCATATGTCCTGAACATGGAGTGTAGCCCTACCTCAGCCCCTGCAGACTCAACTTCGTAGTACAAGGGGATGTCAGGTATGTATAGCAGGTATACTTGTAGAGTATTGCTACAGTCATAGGGATTGTCTTCACAGACATGATGTGTGTGGGAGGTCACATCTGCTTATAACATGTGTGCCATTGGCTACTGACAGGCATCCTAAGGACATCATAGTACAGTACCACTGCTAGCATGTAATGTTCCTGTGGACTACAGCAGATAATGGCCAATATATGTGGACAGTCTGACACACTCTGGACAGTCCAGAGGTATACACATAACCCCTTAGTGCAAGAAATGTGGACCAATCCTAACAATGTGGATGTTAACAGCCATGTATATGGGTATAACACATAACTACTGGTATACATTTGCCCTCATAGGTTATGCATTCACACATCTCTGTCTATCCTGCCACATACTGCTGGTAAGGGGGTGCCATGGCCACATACCACCCACTAGATATTGACATACATCTGTACAGCATCCCACTGCTCTGTCTGACATACAACTGTTATGGTGGCCTGGCAGCAGTACAGCTGGCAAGTAACTGGACATTACATCTCACTTTGTAAGTACACTAAGCTGCTAGGCATGTAACATAGCACTGTGCAGGCTACAGACAGACCAGCTCAACACTGGCCTACATTTCCTATGGGGGAATGCACATGTACCTGCACATTGATAGCAGGCTCTACAGGCATGCCACAGCATAGAGTAACATACATCTGTGTGTAAGTGCATCACCACAACCAATGTGTACTCAGCCACAGCTACATATGGCATGCTAACTTATTATTACAGTATATGGACTATCTGTTCAACATCAACCTCATATGTGCCACACACACACTCACCCTACATATACTGGGCCGCTACACAGTGTGGTCTGTTGCCTGTCTGTGGTATGGGACTTGTGCATGTATGGCCATACAAACTTGAAAGCCGATAGGGTAACATACAGTGGAGCTGCATGTAACATCAGATAGAATAGGACCAAGAACAATGACATCTACCACAGTCTGTACACAGGCCAAGGTACATATTAACAATACTCACACTGCCAACAATCACCATAAGTACACAGACCTCAGTACTGTACACACAACCACAGAATGTCCAGGTTATGTCATCAAATATAACCCCTACTATACATTACATGTGTAGCAGTCTGATATCTCACTGGCTTGTTATCAGATATGATGTCAATAATTATGGTGTACAGCACATATGCACCCCTTACTGCATGACATATGTACAAAGGTTGTCAGAGTTGTGGCTGGAGGCACATAGACAGGGCCAATATTGACATGTTGCTGTGATAACCTCATACATTTACTGTTGTAACAGGGTTTGTTACACCATATGTCCTATGAGGGATATGAAGTCAGTAACTCTCACTGCTGTCACCATCTACAGATTGCAGTCCTCACACTACCTTCTGCAGTTCACAGACAGGTGCTCTGTGGGTAACACCTGAAACAAAAGGCACCACACACTGGCCTGTCTGCAGATGGCCCTACAGGTGGGTGTTCCCTCATAAACATAGCACTGACATGGCAGGTATGTAAACATGTAGGACAGCCATATCCACACACACCCGGTTAAACCAATATTACTCCAAATGCAGTATAGCAACACTTACAGTCTGTAGTCAGATCAGGCACATCCCCCTCCTGTGTGTTGGTTTGTTTCCACAGTGTATGTTGTTAGAGGTAAACCCCAGTCCATCTAAGATGCTGTTTGCCAAACAACAGATCGAGTTAATGCTCACAGTGAATGAAAGGCCGGACACCAACATGATGTTCCTAGATATTGGAGTGTGCTTCCATGCAATTGGCTATGGGAATGTTACCACAGCTGTTCCACATGTAATCAGCTAGAGGACGGCTACTATTCATGCAGAGACCATCATCTGATCCTGAGCATCACTTAAAATACACAAGCTGCTGCCTAAGCAAAGCAGGTGTAAGTCTCCACATCCACCAGAGGGGGCGAGTAAGAGAGGCAGACAGAGGCACAGAAAAGCTAGGGAGGGGTGGGAGAGTAAAACTTATGTATGTTTGTGTCACACACCTACCAGTACAAGGGTATCAAACCCCCGATGATTATGTAGTGCTATCACATCTCCATGCAATTATTGGATGTGCCACATAGGTTACATGTTGGGGAGTCTTCAGAATGTATATGTGATGGTGAGTGACATCTGCAACAGGGATATGGTAGCTATACAGTAGGTGTAGTACATGTGCCTGCTCGCATGAACAGGTGTCAGCATCAACACTGCCACACTATCCCGTGGATGCACACACATTGCCACACTTGGCAGGGCCAGGAATACAACTAATCACTAGTGGGACTGCCACAACACAGTACTGTGCATGTATCATATGCACCACAGGGGTCATACGGAGGTTATATGTGCAAAGGGTATGTGGAGGTGTCTGACATCAGACAGCATGCTTCAGTATGCCAATGGGGGTTGTAGTGAGTGTGAATGTAGTCATATGCATCATACACCACACACACCAACACAGGTGCCAGTACTGACATGCATGTGCACTGCTTCATGGGTGTGTTGTGGTTGACGGTGCCAGATGGCTATATAAGGCTAGTTGATGGGTATACCTTGGCATCAGGCCACATGACAATGGTCTGCATTGTGGCTCAGGGGTGTAGTGTCTGGAGTTGCCCACACAGGTGGGTATTGTTTTCACCATCCAGTCGCCTGTGTGACTGTTTCATTTGGCCAATGCTGTGCATTGCTTGCCATGTATGTGTTCCTTCGTCCATGATATGGACAGTGTCTGGGATGTGCACACCGCCCACATGCATGTACAGTGACATGCGGAACTGTACCTGGGATGTCAGTCCCATGTTGTGTACACAGATTGTTATCATCAGATGTGCCAGTCCTGGCCTTGTGTGGTGGGAACTGTTCATAGACAGCAGGTTGGCCCTGCACCTACATTGATAGCATGATACCAGTATTCCCAGGTGTCAGTGGCACCTGTCCATACAGGGCTTGTGTTTCAGGTATGTTATGTCCTTTGTGGGTCACATTTGATGGCACCGCAGGAGTTGCAGGTGTCTAGTGGGGAACATGGGTGATGTGTACTGACAGCATGTACATGCCTACTGGACTGATGGACAGGGTGCCATGCCCTCTGTAGCCCATTGCAATCACACCATGGTTACTATCAGTGGACAAAATGCAGGGTACTACCAACATAGCGGCTGTTTGGCTGTTGCCTAGGCAAGTGTATGTGTGCATGAGACATGGGTTGAGAGTGTACCCTGGGTAATACAAGGGTTGCTAACGTTGTTAATCTGCATTGATGTCACATTTAGCGGTATGAATGTGCACCCCAGATTCTTGGCTATTTCATATCTGTTATCCCTGTACATGTGGACCTTGTGATATATACTTGGCCCACCATATAAGACGTGTGCACCACACAGGATATGAATGACAGACAGAGACACACACACACACACACACACACACACACACACACACACACACACACACACACACACACACACCTGTCATGTCTGGGATTAGACGTTATAGGACACACCATGGAGATTACAGGAGTTCTCCTTCCCCAATGTATTTCACAGTGAATGACATCAGCAGGATTGCCAACATAGGGTATTTGAATAGTAGTGAATGTGACAAGCCTAAAATGCATTGCTCCCTACAAAAACATAGAAACACACACAAAACATCCACAACTGCCATGTGTGTGGCTAGAACCCCTACCAGAGGTCTATATTAGACTACAGCATAATGCTGTTATAGGATGCACCACAGAGATGACTGGAGTGCCCCTTTCTCAACAGTGTATTTCACAGTGAATGACATCAGCAGGATTGCCAACATAGGGCATTTGAATTGCAGTGAGTGTGACTAGCCTAAAATGCATTGCTCCCTACACAAACATCGACACAAAACATCCACAACTGCCATGTGTGGGGATAGAACCCCTACCAGGGGTCTATATCACACTATAGCATGTTGCTGTTATAGGACACACCATGGAGATTACTGAAGTGCCCCTTCCCCAACAGTGTATTTCACAGTGAATGACATCAGCAGGATTGCCAAAGTAGGGCATTTGAATTGTAGTGAGTGTGACTAGCCATAAATGCATTGCTCCCCACAAAAACATAGACACACACACACAAAGCATCCACAACTGACATGTGCGGGGGTAGAACCCCTATCAGAGGTCTATATCACACTATAGCATGAAGCGGTTATAGGACACGCCACAGAGATTACTGAAGAGCCCCTTCCCCAATGGTGTATTTCACAGTGAACGACATCAGCAGGATTGCCAAAGTAGGGCATTCGAATTGAAGTGAGTGTGACTAGTCTAGAATGCATTGCTCCCTACACAAGCGCAGACACATGCACAAAACATCCACAACTGCCTTGTGTGGGGATAGAACCCCTACCAGCAGTAAATATCACACTACAGCATGATTATTGGTGTGCCCCTTCCCCAAAGGTGTATTTCACAGTGAATGACATCAGCAGGACCATCAAAGTAGGGCATTTGAATTGTAGTGAGTGTGACTAGCCTAAAGTGCATTGCTCTCTACACACACACACACACACACACACACACACACACACACACACACACACACAATTCCCAAGTCTGGGAGTAGAACTCCTACCTAACTATTCTATCACACTACAGCAGTACGTGGTTATAGAACATGCTACAGAGATTACTGGGCTACAGTCTTCCCAGAGGTGCATTTCTAGGTAGATGACATCAGCAGCCTTGCCAAAGTAAATCATTTGAATTGTAGGAAGTGTGACTACCCTAAAAAGCATTGCTCTTTACACAAACAGAGTTGGACAGACACACACACACACACACACACACACACACACACACACACACACACACACACACACACACACACACACACACACACACACACACACACACACACACACAATTGTCAAGTCTGGGATTAGAACTCCTACCTAATTATTCTATCATACTAAAGCAGTACGCAGTTATGACTCTCACTAAGAAGATTACTGGGCTACAACCTTCCCAGAGATGCATTTCTAGGTGGAAGACATCAGTAGCCTTGCCAAAGTAGAGCATTTGAATTGTAGAGAGTGTGACTACTTGCTCTCTACACAGACAGAGTCAGACACACACACACACACACACACACACACACACACACACACACACACACACACACACACACACACACACACACTTGCCAAGTCTGGGATTAAAACTTCTACCTAACTAATTCATCACATTACAGCAGTACGCAGTTATAGGATGCACTATGGAAATTACTGGGCTACACCCTTCCCAGAGATGTATTTCTAGGTGGATGACATCAGCAGCCTTACCAAAGTAGACCATTTGAGTTGTATGGAGTGTGACTACCCTAAAAAGCATTGCTCTCTACACAGAGACAGACAGACAGACACACATTCACATACATGCATGCACGCACACACTCACACACACACACACACACACACACACACACACACACACACACACACACACACAGTTGCCATGACTGGGATTGGAACTCCTACCTAACTAGTTTATCATACTACAGGAGTACACAGTTATGGGACATGCCACGGAGATTACTGGGCTACAATTTTCCCAACGGTGTATTTCAAAGTGGATGACCTCAGCAGGCTTGTCATAGTAGGGTTATGGGGAGGGCAGTGTGTGTGCATGGGCCATAACCCATTCATATATAGGTTGACACACCATATGTGGGCACACACAGGGTCATATTTCACAGGTACATGTACAGCTGCTAGATGACTACTTCCTTGTACAGTCATGTTGCACAGCTAGCACGTGCACCACATAGTCTGTAATGCTGACAGATATCAGTGGCTAGTATCTACAGTGAGTGTCATCTGAACCTCAGGTGGTTGTGGCCCTTTGGCTGTGTGCTGGGTAGGACAGGCCTGGATGGCTCATTGTCACAGTCACCCTCTTCCACACATCTATGTACATCTACATTTGGCTTATTGTAGTGTGTTGTCTATTGATATATGTGGGTCAATATTAGAACATCGAAGTTTGAAAACACTGAATGTTCTAATATCGCACTCAAAACAGCAAACGCTGAAAATAGCAAAGCTGCAGAAAACCAAATTTTTTTCCTAGGGAAAGAATTCAGTTGGTTGTTTCTGTGGCTTCGCTATTTTCAGCACTGTTGTGGAAAGTTATGGGTCAGGGTCAGGTAAGTGTGCGATTGTGCAGATGTTAGAGTTAGGGCACGAGTTAGGTGAATTAGGGTTAGGGCGCAGGTGAGGTGAGTGTGCGATAGTGACAGACTTTAGGGTTAGGGCGCGGTTTAGGTGAGTTAGGGTTAGGGTGCAGGTGAGGTGAGTGTGTGATAGTGATAGACCTTAGGGTTAGGGTCTGGGTTAAGGTAAGTGGATAGATAGTAGTGTATGTACAGTTTAGTGTAGGGTTAGGTGTAGGATTTTAAGTGTATGTGTGTGGTTTGCTGTTTTTTTGGTGTGCTTGTGTTGTGTGTGTGTTTCTCGGAACAGCACATTTTTAACCAGGGAAAAATTTTGTTGTTCTGAGCTTTCAATTATATCATATTTTGAGATTCCAAGTTCGAGCTTATGGTTTTCGATGTTTTGGAATTTCAATAATATGATATAGACCCGATATATGTCTGTATTCCTATCCACTGTGTGTGCAAAGCATGTGTGGTGCATACTGAGGAGTGTCTACACTAACATCTGTGACTGCCTGATATGTCTGGTCCACCAGTGTTCGCAGGCATGGCCTTCATGTGTTTAAGTATGTGAGCATGCCCAGTATGTCCTTTAAGCATGTTGTAGACTGACATTGCCTTCATTTCTCTAAGTGTGTGAGCTTGCCCAGTATGCCCATCTGTACTGAATGTGTGGATCGAGTCCAGGTAGTTTGTACTGCAGTGCTGACCTTTGTGTTATACACCTACAAGTAGCATGCTGTTTCTGCAGGGTATCCGTTGATCATTTGGCATTTACAAACCAATACAATGTCCAGTTGAATGGAATTGCACACCATAAGCTCTAAAAGACTCCAAAAAATCGGCAACACAAAACTAAAACAAATGTTGAAGTTTATTACTTAAGCGCTTTCTTCCCCTTCCAAACGGGAACTTCATCAGAACAAACTTCCTCCCCAGGTCATCCATTTAAATACAAATCATTCAATTAAGTGCAATAAGGATTTAATTAACCAATCAGTTTCTTAAAAAACAGTGTATTAAAATACTGAAGCACCTTTTAGGTTTAAATTCTTAATGCCCTTTTCTTTAACACAGGCAACAAAGATAAAAAAAAAATCATTTAATCCTGGTTTACTCAGTGCATTTAACTTAATAATCCAGTAAAATTCCCTCAAATCTATATTTAATTCCCACCAGCCACCTCTAGGATTTGTTCTAATAACCTCTAAAATGCCAAAATTAAATTTTGAAAAACCTTGACATTCAGATGAGTGTTTAAATAAAGAATTATTCACATTTCCCTTTGAAATGGCATAGGTGTGTTCTTATATCCTATTCTTAAATTTCTTCTCTGTTTTGCCCACATAGTAAAATGAACAAGTTTGGCAAACAGCAATATATACAATGCCTTTGGCGTCACAATTACCTTTACACAGGAAAATATCCTTGTCATGTTCTGCTATGGGTACTGTGTCATGATTCAAAACATACTGGTACTGGTTACAATGACCGCACCTAGCGGTGCCTTTCAAACCCATATTCTTGGGTAAAATGTAATGCTCCGTCAGGTATTTAATATTTTTTCCAACTTTATAAATAAAATTTGGTACATTATCTAAGGTGTTGAAAATTTTTGTATTCCCTTTAAAAATAACCCAATTCCTTTTAATAATTTCTTTCAACTGTTTACCATTGCCATAAGTAATGGTCATACTAGTTTTAAAATCTTTTTCAGTGTTATATTGAGTTGTGTGTGAATGAATAGTTTCTCTGCTAGCCAATAAAGGTTTATATCTTGAACCCCACCCTGCAGAAACTTGTTCAGCTATACTCTGTAACACGTTATCAGGATAACCTCTTGCTCTAAACATTTCAGAAATAATAAAAACTTCCTGTAAAAATGCTTCCTTTGTTGAACACATCCTCTTTGTCCTAACCAACTGTCTTTTAAACATGTTCTTTTTTGTGTAAAAAGGCTGACAACTTTGAAAATCTAAATAACTGTTTGAGAAAGTTTCCTTCCTGTATATTCTGGATTCAAATTTATTATTTACTTTGTCTTTAATAATCGTAACGTCCAAATAATTTATCCTTTCTTCAGAAGTACTAACAGTAAACTTAAAAAATGCACAAATTTGGTTAATATGTTGGTAAAAATTGTTAAAACTATTTTTTGAATCATTCTACAAAATAAAAATATTGTCTAGGAAATGGAAATAAACAAGCCATTTTCGTGAATATAGACTCAAAAATATATATTTCTTCTCCCACGCATAAAAAACAAGGTTAGCAAAAATGGGGGCACAAGTAGCCCCCATTGCCACTCCCTGTTTTTGCTTAAAGAACTCACTTTCAAAAATAAAATAGTTGTTTGAAAGAATATATTCCCTTGAGGCCATAATAAAGTTAATAATAGTATCTGAAAGTGTTGTGAGTTCCCTAATAGCTTCAAAGAACAATTCCAAACCCTCTTTGTGTGGTATCGAAGTGAATAAGTCCACTACATCAATGGTAGTAAAAATTGTTTCAGTTTGGTACCATCTTTCATTCGACAAAAAATCCCATGAATCTTTCAATAAATAATCCACACTTTTAACACAATCTTTCAATATCCTATCCACAAAGGTACTAAGAGTGTATGTATTACTGTTGTGTGCTGATATAATAACCTTGAAAGGGGGTTTAAGAATATTTTTGAGGATTTTCAGAATGCCGAAGGCTGTGGGAATAGAAGGATGTTCAATTTTTAAAGAATTGTATAACTCTTCTGAAATTACTTTCTGAAGTAAAGAGTCTTCCAGGAAATAAGTTATTTTCCTATGTGCTAAATTAATTTTGTTCCTAGACGATACTTGATATTTCTCTGTACCTGAAAAAGTAAGGGACAATTCATTAACATAATCTATAGAGTTGAACAATACAATACCCTCCCCTTGTCTGGCTTCATAATTCTATATAACTTATTAGTTCTTAATTGATTAAGCAACAAGGACTCTTCCCTTGTCAAATTAAATCTTTTAATAAGTTTGTTTTTAGTCATTTCCTTTTGAATGTCTGTCTCACAGGCTTTTTCAAATGCCATAATTAAGGGGTGTAATGGGGGGTTGAAGTTACTTTTCTTTTTAAACTTTTGATCACGTTCTTGTTTGTTTGTATTGTTTTTGGTTACCCCACCTTCGAACATAATTTTAAAGTTTAATTTTCAGGTATAAAGTTTCAACTCTGTAACTGCATCCACTTTTTTGATACTACAAGTTGGAATGGATTTAAATCATTTCTTAAACAATGTAAAATATGTATTGTCAATAGTTAATTCTGTGTAATTATATATATTAAAATTATCCTTTGAGAACATTATGCCCTCATTGGTCACTTGAAATTTTTTTTCCATTGCTTGTCTCTACTACTAGTAGTTGTTTCTGTACCCACCCCTTTTGAACCTTCTGTTGTTTGGTCTGGGATGGTGTTCTTCCCCTAAAAAAACTTTTTTGTTGTTGTTGTTTATTTCTATTCTCGAGGCATTCAGACCTTCTAATAGGTGGAAACTCCGTGGCATAATTGTCCCCTAAATCATCTTGTTCCCTATCTTCTCTACCTACCTCATTACAAATGGGTGGTGTTTGATGCCTCGAGTCAAAAACAGAATCTGTGTTTGTAACATAGTTAGGTTCATTAGTGAACCAAAAAGGGAAGGGGTATGCATTTTTCTTAAAATATTCATTGTCGTCCCTTAAAAGTTTTTTCTTTTTAAGTTCTAAATTAGTTTTAACATTATAATCAACTTTTTCAAAAATTTTTTCATACTGAACCATATTAGTTTCAAACAGTAGGTCATTTTCAAGCTTCCTGTTCATTTTATCTAAATCTTCCAACATGTTTTTAATACATTTACAATTTGTTTTAATAATAAATTCCATTAAGTCAAAACCAAAATGGTCAAAAAGTTGTAAAAGTTCTTCTGTGTCACAGTTAGTAGTATTCAGACCATTCGGAAATTTAAAAAGATCATTTGGCATTTGACTGTTACTACATTTCTACATAGGATGGGGGGGCAATCCCGATTATTTCTACATTTCTACACAGGATTGGGGGGGCACACCTGGCTGTTACTACATTTCAACATAGGATGGGGGGCACACCTGACTATTTCTACATTTCTACACAGGATTTGGGGGCGGCATACATGACTGTTACTACATTTCTATGTAGGATGGTGGGGCACATCTAACTATTTCTGCATTTCTACACAGGATTGGGGGCACACCTGACTGTTATTACATTACTACATAGGAAGGGGGGGCACACCTGACACTTGTGCACATTTGCTATGACTGTACTGGCATGTCAGGTGCTCCATTTCATTCTATATTCTTACCTATCATGCTGACTAGAGGCATACCAGTGTACTACAGATCTTAGCTTTGATTTACCGACATATTAGTTTATGACTTCCTACCCTTCAGAACTAATGTCCCACTGCCTGACCTGCTGTAGTCTGTCTGTATAGGCTGGGGGGTTACCCATAGGCATCATTCAGAGGCCATAGCATGGCCTTTGTTTGTGTTTGTTTATACCTATCCTGCTGGCTGTGACTACTGTTGGGTATGTAAACCCCCCTGACTGGCACGGGTGAGTCGCTTACCTTGTGGGTGTCCCGGTATTGAGGGTGGTGCTAGAGGGCTGCCTATGTCAGATGTACATAGTACACTCCCTACAAATGGTTGAGCACAGGTAGTGTAATGTTTGGCATCCCTTTTACTGTATGTGAGAGTCAGAGAGAGGTGTTATTCCCTGGGGCCCTCCTGTGTCAGTGTATGTGCTATGCGTTGTCTCTTTGCTAAGGCCAGGTCATACTGGGCATGCCTCCTTCTTCCTACTGGGGCAGGCTCAGGTTGTTCCTCCTCTGAATCACTCTGTGCCTGTGCAGGCCTTGGCAATGGTAGGGGGCTGTGTGTCCCTGCCTCGAGCTGTTCCTGCTGCAGCTGTTTCCACAGGATCATATTGTGTAGCATGGCACATACCATAACAATTTGGGTACATGTAGCTGGTGAGTACAGCAAGGCTCCACCAGATGTGTCCAGGCACTGGAACCATGACTTGAACATCCCAAACACATGCTGCACTATAATTCTGGTCTGTGTGTGTGCCTCATTATGGAGTTCTTGTTCGGCTGTGTCTGCATTTCTGATGGGTGTCATCAGCCACTGCTCCAGTGCGTATCCAACACCCCCCATTAGAAGACCATGATGGATGTCCCCATTGGCAAATCTCTGGTACAGCTGCATCAAATTCCAGATGTGGGAATCATGATAGCTTCCACGGCAGCCAACACACACATTCATTATTATGCCCTGGGCATCGCACATGACCTGGCAGTTGATGGAGGGGAAGCCCTTGCAGTTGATGTAAGCACCGGGTGGTGCTTTGATGCATATATGTGTGAAGTCTATAGCACCCACTACCTCAGGGTATTCTGCTATTTGGTGGAACAGTTGCATATTGCTGGCCAATGCCTCATGGGTGTTGAGGAAATATACATGCTCACTGACATGTGCTGACATGGCATCCAGGAAATGGTGGAGTACCCTGGATGCTGATGCCTGTGAGATCCCCATCATATCCCCAGTTGGCCTTTGGATGGTACCCGTAGCTAGTATTCTTAGGCCTACACATACCTCAGTATCCACTGCTAGTTCTGTGTGTGAGGAGTGGCCGGCACAGCTCAATGATTTGCTGTAGGATTTCCCTGTCCACCCTATAATGCTGCACTATCTCCAGCTCATGTAGCCCCTGGTAGGTTACCCTGGGTCTGTACACTCTTCTCTGTCTCCTTTCTGCGGGTTGGTTGACAGCATTCACATCCTCACCACCTTCAGCCTCTTCCACAAGTTCTTGTATGATAGCTATTGCAGCCCCTATCATTTTGCTGTTGTGAGTATTAAAAATTCCACGCTTGTTTACACCGGTGTTGTAGAGTATGGGAAAAACCACATGGGAAGGCATTTGCATAGTTTATAGTAGTGTTCTGGGCTGGACTGGTCTGCTGCCTCTGTAATTGCCTGATTCTGATACATTTCACCTTCCAGCTATGCTAGTTCTCATAGATTACCTTCCTACTGCTGTTTTCCCTTCCCATTGCCTTCCTGTTTAAGGCCAGAAGTGCACCGCACAAATCAGAGTGCTCAAATGTGCACAGAGCTGCTATTTCCTGGTTTAACTTTTTTTTTTAAACCTTTAAAACATGGTGCGTAGTGCACACTCGTTTAGGCAATGTAAAGAGTGCTAGGCAGAGTCAGACACACCCCCTTGCTTACTGTGCTTAGCTAGGAGCAAACCTGAGCCACAGGGCTACAATCCACTTACAGTATGTCTGACACCCCCCCCCCCCATTATGTCAGCCAACTCCTAGGCTTGCACCAAGCTATGCCTACTCTTACACTGTTGGGATCTGACTAGCATGCTAGGGAAAACTGGGATTCACTATCATTCCCCTCATTTGCATAGGATTGCCTGCTAATGCATAGTTACATCTCTCACACTGAGCCTCTCCCCTTAGCAACCACTACTCATTTGCCATGTTGTCTTCTGCCTGCCATTGACTTGCATGGTAGAATAGTGTTTTTTGTTAGAATGTTTATTTTAGGTTTATTTTCTTATTTTCCCCCGATCCCGTCTGCCCGCCTCTGCCCTATGCTTAAACAGCCAAGATCGGCTAACAAAAAAAATAAAAGTTGATTATTTTATTTTTTATGTTGTTTGCAATGCCAGCGGCCTTATACTTGTCCATTGGCATGCTTCCTGAGTGATATGCAGCCTTTATTTGGAGCTGTCACGGTTCTGTTTTGGATTTTGCAGAAATGTACTCGGTTACTAACAGAGAACATTTCTGCAGATTGCACTAGTCCTGCATGGCCAATTGCAAGCTTCCTGGATTGCAAATTTACCTCATTTGCATGGATTTCTACTGCAAATGGGGTGATTTGCATACAGGGGCTTAGTCCATGCAGGACTAGTGCAGCAGTGCTCGTGCACGCACCTGCAGGCTGTTCCTGGATCGCACGGCAGACATATAACCTGCTAGAGCTCCTGCACTAATCCTGCACACCATGCAAGGCATTGAGAATCCATTGGACAGTTTTATCAATAATGTTTTACTATATCTTTTACAAGAAAAGTATATCAATTTATAATTGTACATTTGTTTAATAGTAGCACAACCTAAATTGAGACATTTTTTTTCGGTGTCCCAAAACTTTATAAGGACAACAAAAAAAACTCTATTCAGTCCTATAGTAGCTGTAAGTGGTTATACAATGAATATATTAGTATTTACTTAGACATCATTTTAAATACTATGGTGCAAAATACTTTGTCTTATGGAAAAGATTTCCGGCATTTGCTGGGGTTACTCCACAAACTTGCATTTAAAGGGAATGACACCATCCCCAGGATTCATGAAGCCCGGCGCAAGGACGGCAGTAGGCTTGCGCCGACAGTGCGGCATGAAGATGGTGCAGTAGCGCCAAATGCATATTAATGAAGGCGCACTGCCACCACAGCCACGTGCACAGGAAAGGAGTGCGAGTGCATAGGGCGTGTCGAAGTGCCGCACGTAGGCGTGGAAATGGCAGCTGTCAACATGCAACCTAAAATGCTTGCATATAACAAGTTGCAAGATAGTAATCACATCTGTCAGTGTCCGTGCATGCAAGAAAGTTCCTGCGAACACAAAGTGAAGAAGCAAACACAAATGCACGGTAGGGACTAACGGGTCCCTATCCCATGAACAAATGACATGGAAGACCGTGTAGCCATAGTCCAATGCAGTGTAGATAGCTATACCAAGTGGAAGTGAAATGCATTATATGTTAGCGAGCCACCAGTAGGTACGTCCAGCCCAATGGTGAGGGTCACAAGCTGACCCATAATGTGAGGGAGGGTACACAGCTGGGCAGATGTGTCCATAACAAAATACATGATAAATGTAGATATCTAGCGACCGTATGTCCGAATCATATCCCACAAGACATGTAATAGTCACATACAAAAGGTATGCCCATATTTCACATACCAAATGTGATAGGAAATAGAATAAGCATGTAAACGAAACAGAAGGAGCATATAAACAGCTACAAAAATAAGGAAACATGTAGGCTGAAAGGAACAGTATTATCCGTACCATCGACTGTGGGGACGTGTTGTCCAGTACAGTCAGATATGTGTATGGAATATATCCCATCCTCAACATAGGAAAAGGTGGCATCCTACCAATGAGTAGAACAGGCTGCCAAATTCCAGAAATCAGCGGTACAAGACGAACTTGTCAGGATGTGTCACAGTTGAACGGGTAGTACCCGGTTATACCAACCATGTAATGAAAGGTAAGTATGGGCATGTACCTATGTGCACGAGGTATAACATGTGGAAAGCAAACATGGCAAGGTAGTCCACACAACCATACAGGTACCTGACACATGTAGGGTATTCAATGTGTTACTCTGGCCATGTCATGGGCCAACAACCAATGCAGTGATGTATGGGGTGTGAGGAATCTGTGTGTGTGGGGGGATGGGTAATGGTACAATCCTCCAAGGCGATACTGTGTCGTATGCAGAATAGGTGAACCAGAGGTGTATGAGGGAGCAGCGGGTGAATCTGAAAGAAACACAAACACATGTATAAACAGCTGCAATACAAGCAGACAGACCATACTGTAGAACACAATCCCACAAACATATGAATATTGAAATGTGCCAGACAAATGTATAGACATGTCACCGGCACATACCCACAGACTGGTCCTGATGTAACTGGCCATTACAAATGCAACACACCTGGATGCATAATGGACTACCCAGCATCCCATCCTCATCAGACAACCCGCTCCCATACCTGAACGTCAACCAAATCCAGCCATACTTGACCTACTGGTTTGGTGCAGACACAGCTACACATAGTGACCAGTACGCATATGTAGTAGGTAGTGTCACCCTAGGCAGTTGCAGGATTGCACACTATGTATCCCTTGCATGTAAAACCCCCAGCACATTTTCGTAACCCCAAAAAGATGTTCGTTATTTCTCTTGTTGTGGATCGGTCCAATTTTTGGATAACCCTCATGGGATACGTAACCTGTGTAAACATTAGAATGGAAGACACGAAGTCCAGTCCAGTAGATATCTGGACACAAGTTGGAATGTGCAATAGAGGTGCATGACACAGTCCAACCCTAAGTGGTCATGCATACCCTAATACCCAGGATCAAACACCTGCCTGTGACGCACGTGTCCCGAAATGAATAAGCGGGAGAATATATTGCACACATTCGCATCATTGGACAGTTGTGTCCTGACAAAAGATATTTCAAATGGCAAATGTCCTGAGATTGTAGGACATAAGCATGTCCCATATGTTATGTAATAGTAGCAGAAAATAATTATTGCAGTATCTACAATACCTAAATGTTACAAAAAACAGAATAAGCAAATAAACTGCTACAACAATAGGCTTTTATGTAGGCAAATAAGTAAAGTTCTATCCGTTGTACTGACCGTGGGTATGTGTCGGCTTGTAAAACCTGGTGTGTTCCGAAAATGTCCCATCTTGGTCATGTGAAAAGGTGCCAACCCTAGTCACCGGAATACAGCACAACCCGTACATATGACAATGTCAACGATACCAATGGTCAGAGCATTCACACAATAAGTAGCCAGACCCTTAAAAACTCAGAAAGTCAGTGCCCTTTGGAGGAAAGGTGTTGAATGAGAATGACTACTCACAACAATGAAGATTACTAGATGCATTTAACTGCAGACAATTAGTAGTATTACGAATCTGTCAACATGTTCCAAGTTAATAGTACTAATATGGTAGAGGTGTCCATGATTGTCCCTGAGTTGTCATAGCCTTGTCCCTGTCACTGTAGACACGAGTCCCCGAGTATCAGAGAGGTCCGTGCACAGAAGTACACCAACCAACTGTCCCAGCTGTTGACTAGACTATTGCATACCTGTAGTGATTTCATAACAGATGTCCAGAATAATATTCAGTGTATGTATAAATGAATGAAATAGTCAAATCGGAAGGGAAATCAGCCCACCAAACCTGCATTATGTAGTGGAACCACTCCCCACCCTAAATTATGTAGCACCGACCCAATAATGTGGTCAGAGGTGCCCAAACACCTGCGTCTGTAAACACAGGTAGAATGTGAAACTCTGGACTAACTCTGTCCATGTGCTACATCTGATCTTTGAACACCACCAGGACAGTGCTAGTCATCAGTCGGCTGAGCTTAAACCCAGACCAGCACATGAAAACCCTGACAATCAAACACGCGTATGTGCGAGGACTATAAGCGTAGGGGTTATGAATATCCTTAGAGTGAGTAGACTCGCAGCACGGGTCCAGAGCAGTAGGAAACAGGGAATGTCCTAATTGTAGTACTGTGGTTTTCCCAGCAGGAGAATGGATGCCTGCTGTGTAAGGGAAGCGGTGAGGCATATGTCAGAGTAGCTATGAACCATGGGTATACATATAAATGAGCCAGAACACCAATAGTGTACTGGTTACAGCATCCACCCAACGTAAAGGCATTCCCAGTGCAAGTACGACTATAGCACATATTAACTGTGTAATGAATGCCTCTGTGCTGTAAAGTCAACAGTTATACATGTAAAGGTGACCGCGTTCGCATGGGTCCGTTAACCGGATTCCATCAAACTGGTACTGTCATAAAGAATAAGGCACATGTAATCCTAAAGACGTGCCTGTAAACATATTTAACTCAGAATAAGTAGATGCAAGTGGGCCTGCGCGGGTGGAAGCAGCTATTAGCATAGCAAATGTATGTTGTCTTCTACAGCTGTAACTTTCATATATATATATATATATATATATATATATATATATATATATATATATATATATATATATATATATATATATATATATATATATAGTTAGATAGATGTGTGTATAGAGAAATATCCACAGACATAACCGAAATATGCAATTATATAGCTACATATCTATCTATATATACACACATATACATATATATATATATATATATATATATATATATATATATATATATATATATATATATATATACATAGATATGTTAGGAACGCTGAAAGATGAAAGCAAACCTAAAGGTTGTGAAGGGAATCTGGAGCAAGGTAGGAATTATGAAGTGCTCACAGCGTATGTCACATAAAGTTGCACAAGTGTGGGTAGAGCACCGCTCTCCACACCAGAGGCAGGGCTATACCAATGGCCATAACATCATTGAAGTGCTACATCAACATTGTAAACAGACAGAATGTAGGACATGTTGCGACCACCTACACTTGTAACCCGCAAATTGTTCATAAGCCATAACATCAGGAAAGG
The DNA here is from genome assembly GCF_019279795.1 of Protopterus annectens. Classification (NCBI taxonomy): domain Eukaryota; kingdom Metazoa; phylum Chordata; order Ceratodontiformes; family Protopteridae; genus Protopterus; species Protopterus annectens. Next base: position 505,081,990 of record NC_056739.1, read on the forward strand.
CACGTATGTACAAATATGAATGGATGGTGAGCCTGTGAATACACGAGGTGGTACAAAATGTGTGTAGGGCCCCAACGCTCATGAGAGGGCAATGTGTAAAGGTGTGTCATGGCTGATATCAGGTGTATAATGTCTGTTATGTGGGGAAACTCAACACGGGTGTGCAGGCAAAACCATGGATATGCGAGTATGGACACAGGAGTGATAGGGTATGTTGCGCCGGGTGCAATGGAGAGGCCCGTGGAAGTCAGCTAGTACTTGGGTTACCACCTTTTCAAATGCTCAAAATGGGACATTTACTGTAGAAATGTCAGATTAGCAGGACAAAACATAACCATGACCAGTACAACTGATAGAACTTCACCTTTCTGTCAAAATTAAAGCTTATTCGTGTAGCATTTGAGTTGCTTATGCTATTTCATATAACGTTTAGGTGTTTCAGAGAAAAAATAACTGTCTTATGAAACTATGAAAGAAAACTTAGGAAATATTTCCGTACAATAATCTCAGGACATCTGCCATTTTTTCAGTTTTTTTGCAGGACACAACTGCCCAAAGAGGGACTGTCCCTCACAAAGTGGGACAGGTGGTAACCCTAGCTAGTACGTAGCTGCGATTCCCAGATAGAGCATCGTTTGCATGGAGACATGCCTGAATGGGCGTATCGTTGTCGGACATTGTGCATCAGGTCTGGCAGCACAGCACGTAAAACCTATACGCCACCAATGAGCGGAACGGAGTTCTGCAGTGACAACCCCAAACCGGGAAAAGCAGAAAGACACACCTACATGAAGACAACAATTTGTCGACGTACAGTCACAGTAACACAAACACACATACTATCAATAGTAATAATATGAATGTGTACAGAAACAAACACAGTAGCAGGAATAATAGGCTGCGCATACGAGGAATAGGTCGAATGACACTATCACAACCCAGCTAGCAGCGGCACCCCAGACATGAAAAACCTGCGACATCTGTCCGCTGCTTAACATGCAATATACTGAGCACAAGTTCACCGGAGTGAAGTGTCCGTGTCAGAATGACTAAGGCAATAATATGCTGTTGAAGCAGGGATAAAACCAATATGCATGTGTAAGTGTCCATGTCCGGGAAACGTATATATACACATAGCTATAATAATTTACATACACATATATATCCATACGGACATATATATATATATATATATATATATATATATATATATATATATATATATATATATATATATATATATATACTATATATAAATATCTATATCTATATAGGTCTACTTCTTTTGACCTAACTTTCATTTGCCTGACACTCATTTTCCTGACCCCATTTGACTGAAATTTCATTTGCCTGACACTTCATTTGCCTGACAAGTATTATTAGCAAGAAAATGGAATATGCCCCTTCCACTGCAGTGCGACCCTGGAGTTAGAATATATAGTTAGGGGCACAGCCCACAACAGGGGGGTGGGGCGAAGCCCCACTTACTTTTCTGTTACTAAGCAATATTACATCAAAAGTTAACAATATCATATGAAATGTAGTGGGGGGCTTCGCCCCCACACCCCCTGTTGTGGGGGGCTGTGCCCCCCACACCCATCCTAACTATATATTCTAACTCCAGGGTCGCACTGCAGTGGGGAAGGGGGCATATTCCATTTTCTTGCTAATAATACTTGTCAGGCAAATGAAGTGTCAGGCAAATGAAGTGTCAGGCAAATGAAATTTCAATAATTTGGTCTCAGGCAAATGAGTGTCAGGCAAATGAAAGTTAGGTCAAAAGAAGTAGACCCATATAAATATATATATATATATATATATATATATATATATATATATACATACACACACACACACAAGGATATACTACGGATATATATATATAGATATATATACACAAACAACAGGTAGTGATATATACACATACACACAAAACAAACTATATGTCAGTGTAGATATACATATTCACATAAACAGGTTACTTCACAGCAATTAGGGGTAACATACTTACAGCCCGGGCATTTGTGACTGGGAGGTCCAATAAAGAAACGTTGTACCCCCCACATCGCCCAGCTAGGCCAGACAGACATACAGACAGGCAATACAGATCAATACACTGCCGCTGTCCAAAACACCGGTAGGAAAGGACCAGTGGGAGAGTTCTGCAAGGTTTACACTTTAAACATGGATAACGGTGTCCCTTGCAGGACCCCAAAAGGTCAGGTATGAAAGAATCTGCTGACACTAATACAAGCAGGATGTAGGTGTACATGGAACAGTAGGTTGTGCCAATGTGATAATACATGGGTTGACAAAACGTACGACATGTGTCCCGAGATGGAGAGAGTGGGCAATGTGTAGGGGTGTGCTCATACCCCAGCTGCGCTCGCAGTAAGTATTTGTCATGACTGCTGTAGAGGGGTGCCAGGTAGGTGGACCATGGGTATGCATTAATGGGCTTAAGTGTGCAGGTGCTGATTGGCAGAGATGTAGTAGGCCCGCCCAGTGGAAGTCATTAATATTCCTATGTGGGCATAGCATACGCCTACACCTCCCAAACCTGAAGAGCACATCTACCGGATAGTTTGTAAACCATCGGGGAATACATAGAGACCTACACAGTGCTGTGTACCCGAGTAGCATGGACGTCCATAGTTATGTATCAGAATGTAACAAAGTCCAAAGAAACACTGCCAGAACTACTGATATTAGGTGAACGGGTGGCGGAATACAGGTAATGACAGATGACAACATGTATGAGTCATAAGCAGCATGTACCTTGACAAACGTGAATGAATGCATATGTTCTGTGACTGTGAATGTGTCTGGTTAATAGAACCAATCGTCTAAATGTGTCCCGCAGGGTGTTATGCATTGTTTCTGATACGGTGTTCAGTCACACCCATTGGTATGTGAGTTCTGCTACTGATGGAAAGTGCATAAGTTGCTGACCACTTCAGGTAGATGATAGCATAATAGAAAAGGTTAAACACCCGTACGCCTGTGAGGGACACACCCGTCTGGGCAGTTGTGTCTTGCAAAACGACAGTTATGGCACATGGCCTGTGCATACCTCTCAACTGTCCCTGATTTCCATGGACGTCTCTGATTTCGACCCACATTTTAACTCTGTCCCTCTTAATCCCTCCTAAAACTAGTGACTTTTGGAGGAAAGGTGGTGAATTACACTTAATGAATAATGACAATAATTAAGAGTTACAAACTTCTTTTACTTCAGAAAATGTGTATTAATTCATATGCTCTGATTCTGTCAATGTATCAAGTTAATAGCACTAATATTTTAAAAGTGTCCCTGATTGTCCCTGTTTGTTCCTGACTTGTCCCTGATTCTGTTGAAATTTGTCCCCAATTGGTTGAGAGGTCTGGACCTGTGTGTTCGGTAATGGAGGCTATATAGTGTGTGTAGTGGTGTCAGACATGAATTTGTTGTATCAGCTACATGTAATAGGAAACAGTATTATCAATTATAATGCTACATGAATAACCTTAATGAATGCAAACCGTGGAGGTCGTCTGTGTGCTACTGGCTGTGGCTCAGACCTCTCAACCAATTGGGGACAAATTTCAACAGAATCACGGATAAGTCAAGAAAACATAAGGACAATTAGGGTCACATTTAAAATATTAGAGCTATTAACTGGAAACATTGACAGAATCAGAGCATATGAATTAATACACATTTTCTGAAGTTAAAGAAGTTTGTAACTCTTACTTATTGTCATTATTCATTAAGTGTAATTCACCACCTTTCCTCCAAACGTCACTAGTTTTAGGAGGGATTAAGAAGGACAGAATTAAAATATGATCCAAAATCAGGGACGGCCCTGAAAATCAGGGACAGTTGAGAGGTATGCTGTGGGTATGTGTTGCCTCGACACGTGATAGCTCTACATATAGGGTCTATAGGGCCGCCACCAGTCTGAACGGCCAAAGTGGAACCTGGTCTGTAGAACTGTCAGATGTACCAGGGCAGAACATACTTACAGCCATGCATAGTACAGAAATATACATATCGGAGCAAATCAAAGCATAGTCCAGCAGCAGTATAGTTGCTTATGCTACTACATATGACATATCGTCGTGTCAGGTATACAAGACCTGTAACAAGCAACCAGTACAGACACCTACAACATGAGAAGGTCCCCTAATCAGGACAGTTGCAATGGCTAGAGTATTGTCCATACCACTCAACTGTCCCTGAATGTCAGGTACGTCCCTGAGTTTGACTGAAAGTCTAACTGTGTCCCTCTTAATCCTTCCTAAATGTAGTGGCTGTTGAAGGAAAGGTGGTGAATTACACTTACTGACTAATGACAATAAGTAAGAGTTATATACAACTGGTAGGTCAGAATATGTGTATTATGTCATATGCTCTGATTCTGTCAATGTGTCAAGTTAATAGCACTACTTTTGTAAATGTGTCCCTGTTTTTCATGACCTGTCCCTGATCCTGCAGAAATGTGTCCCCGATTGGTGGAGAGTTCTGGTATTGTCACATGTGATGTGTGATGAGGGACTGTCCCATGCAAAGTGGGAAAGGTGTCACTCCTACAATCTCCCATCGGGCAATCTGAAAGGTGGTCAACATGCAGTTGGTATGCAGTAGCATGACTCGGCAGACAGCTGCGTTAACAAACTCAAGTCACATGTCAGCATTGCAGAGTATGGGTTCCCATGTATCAGGTAAATGGGAGCAGATCGTATGAGGAACATGCATATAATATGATTACATCACTGGACAGGCCGCCGAGTCCGTACAGTCGAACGGCTGCCATCGCAAAATGGTTACACATACCTGATACTGTAGTCATGTAGTCTGAAGTAATATGCATCACAAGGGATCACACACACCCAGCGTGAGTGATAAATGTAAGCGGAAATGTCGGAGAGCGAGTGGCTGTAAGCGTGTTTGTCTACCAGTATGCCAGTAGTGCCCTGTCAAAGAAATGTGGAGTGTAAACGTGTATAAGATGCTGTGACCAGAGGTCAGCAGTGCTTAACACTGTGCAAACCCATGCACAACAGCTCCCACCTGCTGGACTGTGCCTTACCCGGTTTGTATCCAAAGGCATCGGCCTGTCTGCAAACAAAGAACCGCCCTACACATGTGATGGTAGATGTACCCTGCACACATAGCTCATGTGAATGAACAATAGACTATGGCGTATGTACAGACAATAGACTGCAAACACCATGCAGTGCAGACATCCAACAGTATAGCAATGTACTGGCAGATATGTCTGGACCGCTGGTGTGTGCATGCCTGGCCGTCCTGTGTTCCAGTGTGTGAGCATGCCCAGTATGACTGTTGCGCATGTTGTAGACTGACAATACAGTCATGTGTGTGAGCATTCAAAGTATGGTCAACTCTATTGCATGGGTCAGATGTCCAGATAGTACTGTGTTGCTGACCCCTCCATTCTACACAGACAGGTGACATGCTGTGTCTGCAGGGTAGATAATGGTCATGTGGCATTGACAGTTGCAACATGTCTGTATAGTGTGGGGGGACATGCAACCACAGTCCTACACAGCATTGTGGGTGGTGCACATGACTCTCACATGTGTAGGTGTGATGGGAGCACAGCCAACAGTTGTACACATCTGTCGCTACTGTACTGGTCTTCCGGGTACTCCTTGTCAATGTGTAGACCTACCTAAATTGCTGGTTGGAGGGATACCAGGGTACGTCAGTTCCCAGCATTAATTACCAGTACAGTGGTGTTGGACGTCCTATTACACATCCTACATCAATCAGCCTGGCCTGCTGTCATTTGTGTGTGTCATACAGGGTTGGGGTCAGTCATTGGGCATATCCATAGGCTATCGTATATCATTTGTCTGTATTGGTCCACATCTGTCCAGCTGCATGGAACATGTCTGGGCTGTACGGACACACATGATGGTCAGCCCATAATCTGCAGTGGGTAGGACACCCTGTGTACTACAGGCTTCTGTTGTGACCCCCGTATGTGCTACAGAGTTCATGGTTCCACTATGGATGTGTACTGTCTGCTGCCCTAATGTTTGGCCACCACAGTCACTTGTATGCTCGCATACATACCAGAGCAATGGGTAAGTACACATTCTAATACAACCGCCACTTGTTAGGTCAATAGACATACCCTGGTTGTGTTACGGACTTGAGGACGGTGCTGGAGTGCTGCCTATGTCGGATGCACACAGTGCACCTCCCATACATGGCCAAGCACAGGTACTGTCATGTTTGGCATCCATTGTACTGTGGGGAAATCCATGGGTACCTACTGTGTCAGTGCGTATGCCGTGTGTTGTCTCTTTGCCAAGGGCAGGTCATACTGTGCACGGACTGTCGCCAACTGTGCCCTACACAGGTAGTTCCTTCACCAAGTCACACTGTGCCTGTACAGGCCTTGGCAGTGGTGTTGGGCTGTGTGGCCCTGCTCCATGCTGTTTCTGCTGCAACTGTTACTGCAGGCTAACATTGTGTAGCATAGCAAATAACATAACAACATGTATGCATGTAGCTTGTGAATACTGCAGAGCCCCTACAGATGTGTCCGGATACCAGAACTGTGAACTGAGCTTCCCAAACACATGCACATGTATATGTCTTGCCTGTGCATCTGCCTCAATATGGTGTGAGTGTTCAGGTGTGTCTGCATTGCTGATGGGTGTTATAAGCCACTACACCAGTGTAGGGGATGTCCACATAGGCATTGGTGTGCTACAGCTGTGTCAGACGTCATATATCGGACACATTACAGCTTCCAGGGCAGACAGCACACACATTCAATCTCATGCCCTGGCCATTGCATAGGGCCTAGCTGTTGGAGGGTATGCCCCTGCACTGACTGTAGGCCCTACCCTGCTCCCCGGGTGCTGCTACATGTGCAGGCTATAGCACCCAGTACCCCAGGGTACTCATCCATGTGGGGGAATAGATTCATATTGCTGGTCCACTAATCACATATGTGGAGGACCTGTACGTGCTCACTAGCATGTGTTGACATGGCATCTGTGAAGTGGTGCAATACTCTGGATGCAGATGCCTGTGATATACCCATGATATCCCCAGTTGTGCTGTGTGAGGTACCTGTGGCTAGTACACCTTGGACAACACATCCCATGGTATCCACTGTGATGCATTCCCCTCGGCCTGTGTGATGTGTTAGGCACAGGTCAACAAGCTGCTGTAGGAGGTCTCTGTCCACCTCATAGTGCTCCAACATCCCCAGCCCATGTAGACCCTAGTAAGTCACCCTCGGTCAATAAAGTCTTATGTCACCCCAGTAAGGGTAGTTCGGCAGCATACACATCTGCACTGCCCCAGCCCCCTGCACATGTTGGTATATGTTGCCTGCTGCAGCCCATGTCATTTGGTTGGACTGTGTCTTGAAATGTCCCTGCAGGTATACACTGGTGGTGTAGAGTGTGGATGAAACATGTGTGTATGCTGCTTGCTCGCATTAGTGTACTGTTCATGTGCGGGCTGGCCATGTCATCAGCTGAATGTGCTGATCGACACCTGTTTGTGCAGCCTGGACACCCTGACTACCCCACCACTGCTGTCATCCCTCCCAACGTCACCAGACAGGTATAGATACACCCCGAGCTTAGGTTTTTTGGGAAGGGGGGAATTCTGAATGCAAAGAGCCTAAATCCCCCGCCAACAAAACCTGCAATGGTGACAAACATACACTCCGGAAACCCCGCACACCCCGGGATAAAAGTGAAATAGCCTCCTGTGAACCAAGAAAGTTATATGACCCCTAAAACCAACATTAAATGCTCACCTGATCCCCCAAATGGCAAAGGTCCTTTCCATCCCCTATTGATGTCCCTGGTTTCCCCCAAAAAAAATAACCTTTTCCGACACAATGGCCCCGACACAGACAGCATGTAATTAAACCATGCATGTTTCTTTTCCCAAGTAATGCATTTAAAAATGGGAGAAATGAATAGTGTGAGCCCACATTGTAACAGTTAAGTACAACACTTCATTGCAGCATCATACATCTATATTTATAATATAATATAAATTATAATAATGATATAAATGAATAATTATTTAAATTATTATAAAAAAATTTTATTAATTATAAATAAATAATGAAACTACACAATTTACTCCTGGAAATGGCCCCCTTTTGCAACGCAAACCCCCATGCCCAATGCATTGAGGAAAAAAACACAGGGGCCACCCGACATGATGTTCAACAAGGGAAATGTTGTTCTGTGGCCATGGGTTCAAGTCTGGGGAAAGGGAAGGGCTCTGCATCTAGACCATTGATGTTAAAACACCCAAGGGGTTGCATATGGGTGTGGACATTTAGAGTCCAGTTCCAAACAACTGAAATCCTCAACTAACCCCAAAAACCATTTGGACAATTTCAACAAACACATCACATCTACGTTCTACCTGTCTCTCCATCCCCATTATGGTAACAGGGGCCAAGTTGGATCCATCCCACAGGTTTCATATGACATCACCCAAAGATGGTTTAAAAGGGGGTAGCCCCAAAAGTTATTGTGGAGTGGAAACAAACCCCCAAACACTACCTGGCGGGCTGGGAGTGAAAATCACCAATTTTCACCAAGCAACAATTACAAAGGCTCCGTTCTGCACACACTCCCGGGTACTTTGGTTAAAAATTCCCAAAGGAAAACGCCCTCAAGAAGGGTTTGGGGTTTATGCACATGGATTTAAAATGGAAGGGAAATTGGTTTTTTACTGGGTCCCCACGCGTGTTCTTACCTATCAGCACATGCCTGGATGTGTCCACGGTAATGCTGTTGACCTTGATGCTGTGTATATGTCACATATCAACACATACCCTTAATGGACTTTAGCAGTGACAATGCACACAAAGCATGGAAACCTTTACATGCATGTGTTTTGCCATATACATCTAACCCCTGTACAGCGTTCAACATCCTGCCACCCCTGTGTTGCACATGTGATAGACATGGGACAATGGCTGTCACACATTTGCAGGGATGGTTATCAACATAGCATGGGGCAAGGTTTCCAGCTGTATCCGACAGCCATTTTGCCACCCGGGGGTGCATCAGTGCCACATTACTGATCCAGACAGTTATATACATCTACCATGCGCCCTCACACCCTGTATGACAGGATGACATGTGCAGCTTTGATGGACAGGGTTGCATGGTATGGCGGAGTATGTACATGTATGGCACAGGGATCTGTCCAGCATGTGGGATCCTAGTGTAGGAGGTGGCTGTCCATGACATGTCTTTCAGATCAGGATATGGACATGTTTAAAAACCATGTCCAAAACATTCAAAATTTAAGGTGGGAGCCCAACCGGGGGTAAACCCAGAATTTTCACGGGCCATTTTACCAGCCTAGGTAAAAGGGGGAAAGGGTATTATACAGGAAATCTTTATACCATCAAATTCACAATGTCACAATCCCCCCAAAAACCCACATTTGAAAAATAACACTAGCTATGGTCATGGCCTTTCCATCCACACCAACCTCACATTTGTCTTTGGGGTTGGGAAAATGGGTAAAAATTAATTTTTTTACTTGTACGGGTGTGAAGGGGAAGCCCTTTTTTTTTAGGGTTTTTTTTAACACCCTTAAACTTTTTGGGTAGTCAAACATCCGATGTCGTACATCTCTACTGCTAACATCTACATTGATAAGGTTCATGGACTTGCAGACCATACTCAGCGGGGTTTATAGTGCAGTGCCACCAATTATGACTGTCCACCACTTGTGGGTTGATATTATCCAACACCCTATCTGTATTTTTCATGCTCAGCACTTGCAGAACTTTGAGCATTTCATGAGCTACTATAACACCCATTCCAACCATTTCGTACACTGTCTGTCCTTACATTTCCAGCTTGCTTACAGTACAACAGCTGTTGTCACATAACTCACATATCTTGTGAGACATGGTTGAAAAAAGGGTCCAATGTCACGAAGGTTTTTTTTTTAAATATGGACATGTGGCAATAGAGCAATTGTCTCATGTACACAGTCAATGCTCACCTCCCAACATACAACACTACAGCCTGTGGGAGATGCACATAGGGCCCCTGCTGGGGTAATGCTGTCACCAACCCGACTGACCTGACATCATGTGGGGGTGTGTAACATTTTCAACACACCCCCCTCATCACATAGTCTCACAAGATCTCCACCACCACAGGCCACACATATGGGACAACTTGTGCAGACCCCTTTCCCTACTCTGTGTAGGCACCCGAGGCAGCCCCATCACCCAAAAAAACAACAATACTTATAGCCCACAGACTCATGTGTGCCCATCACATACAGCCAATAGGGTGTTATAACATACCCCAAAACACCGTCATAGGTGACTCTGTAGGGTCACACTGATGTTCCACTCAGCAGGCTACACAAGGCGATAGTTGCTTACTTTTCTGTCGGGTAACTGGTTCTGCAACATAACCTATGCACCCATGCCACACCTCACCAGGTACAATTTGACTGTCATTCTCCATGTTAGTGTGACTGCCCTGAGATGCAACTTCACAGACTACATGGGGGAAAGCAATAGCTCACCGTCTTGTAGCCCGAAGGTATGGGCCGCCCCGGGGGCATTTGCATTCATCCAGACGATACCACTGTAAAACTGACTGTGTCACTTCAACAGTTGCCTATGCTTCTGCTGTCATTCCACAGGCATCTGTCTCTTTTATGACATGGTCAAAAAAAACATGATGCTTTGGCACAGATGACCTGCACCTGTCAGCCCTGGGAGTACAGATCAAAGGCTCTTGCTGCTTCATATGCCTGTCTTGCACAGTTTCCAATAACATTCACCACCAGAACGGAACAGGCAAGCAAACTGGGGTATGTACCAATTTTACATCTTCATCTCTGATGCACCGCAAAGGGACTCCCTTTTAATGGACCACTTCAATATCTCTGCAGTGACTGGGACCTGCCTCTAGGCTCTGCAGAGCACACCTGTGACAGGTTATAAAAGACCAACCTTTCAGTCATGTAACCCGGCCACCCACGGGTGAGGGTGTCCATATTCCCCTATGTACACATCCTGGCTGTTACTTAGCACAATGCATCAGAGGTGTCCATTGCAACTAACTGTAGAACCATACACATTGTAACAAGCTATGGGTTCAACAACATACCCCAGGTTACCCGACCTCATTTCTTGGTGTACTGGACAGTAGGGTTTAGACAGGTACTACTGATGTGAGACTGACACTACCCCCCACTTAACTGGGATACCCCCTCATTGCCATTACCAAAACTGTCATTCATAACCTCCACTGCTGGATCAACCCATAAAACCACCCCCAAGACCAACAATATCCTTGACATGGACACCAACCCCTGTGACTGGTGTTCCCCCCTGGGGTTATCCCTCATTGGTGGTTCAACATATGCTAATCACCCCTTTTTATCCACATCCCGGGACCACACCCCTTTACGGCATACACAGTACAAGATCTACAATGCCTACCAGCGCTTATGACAGCAGTAGTTAACCCTGACACCCGTGCAGATGGCCAATGCACATACAAAACCCGAAACATACCCAGTGCACTTCTTTGCACTTAAAACTGCATGGATCATGCTATTCCCAAGAGCCATGATGGTACCCACCAGATAACGGACGCCACTCTGGGGTCCCGTTCCATGGACATAATTACAACAGGTGGAGGCTGTTGCAAAAGAGTACAAACCCATGGGTGGGGGAGCTCACTGGTCAGCCTCAGTAGGGCTACAGGATCCCCATCACAATCCTCTAGAAAAAATACACACAGTACCCCCATTTTAACATTCCAAAGGAAACCCCAACCCCCAACAAATAATTTGCACAACAAAACATGCCTGTAAAGTTGGCATTACAGAACCAGGTGATGTTGGCACTGGGTGATGGGTTCAATGCCTTACACCCCCTCACCCCCACAGGGCCACAATCCATGCAGGAACATTGGTGTCCCTGTGGTCACACCCAACAACCCCCCTTTAACCTGGCACCCCTTCCTAAAAATGGCCCCTGGAACCCCCCTTTGGCCCCCAAAATTTTTGAACCCCAATTGGGATTGGGGGGGGGGGCCCCCCAATTGTCCTCTCATTGTTTTCAGCACCTTCTCCATTCTGGTATTGAAAAAAAACCCCCCCCCCCCCTATGTCTCAGGATGTTATGCAAAGTGGCTCATGGACAGGACACACAATGAGGGTAGCATACCATGTACCTACTGTATTTCAGTTAAATTGGCATACCACAGTCCTCAGTCATAGGGCCCCTCATGTTCAAAGCTTCCCCGAGGTAAAGGGTAGCACAGAGGGACTTTCCTGTAGTTTCAGACAAATGCATACAAAGCCCTTTTATCCACATACTGACCCCTTTCCCTAAGGGTGTCACTGTGACGGATACCTGATTCAATACATGGCCTCAAGCTGCATGACACAAGGTGCATGAACATCCCCCTTTTATTACACCATTCACCCACTGACTATCACATAGGTGGTAGTCCCCACATACATGTCCCTTTATGGTTTTAGTACAATCCCCCCTCCTTTGATAAACCCTATTGCCATGTGGGGGATATCCTTCTGGCCACACTTATCTGTACTGGGTTTGTAGCTGGGAAAAAGGCACCCATTGTACCTCTGAACTGAGACACACATTCAAGGGTACAACACCCTTTTTTTAACCCTTTCACAACAGCTATGGCTTTACATACCACAACATTAACACACCATGAGTTTTTTGAGCTATGGTTAAATGTGGCAACTAGGACACCACCCGTACACATTTGCATACCAAAACTCAGGGGGGACCTCTGCTGAACAACAGGGCCCATGTCCCAACAATATTATGGATATACTACATAAGACATAAGCAAAAACCACTGTGAGCAAATTATGGAAGGCCCAAAAAGAGTGGGATTTCTTGAGGGTTACATTCCCAAACCAGACACTCACCATGCTTTGGAACATGATTCCTATGTACATCACGGGACACTGTAGCACTGTTCATGGAAACCCCACTTGGTGGATGGGAGACACATGTGCCCGGGATCACTGCAGTGGCTGTACTGTGCAGAGGTGCAGGTAACACATGGCTCTGCTGTTCCAAAAGGACACCCCAGAGAGGTGCCACTGGGGGAACACTTGTTGGCTTACACAGACTTGCCAGACTGCATAGTACCCACTATGAACCTGTGAAGCTATTACATGTCCTTTGTGCATGGTTAATTGAGTAGCCTTCCATTTAGATTAGCTATCATGCTTTACATGTCCCTGAAAAAGCCATATGTATCCTGTTATTGTATATTGTACATGCCAATAGATGATACCTTTGGGTTTCATGATATGCCGTTATGCTGTGTAGAATATCTGACATATCTACCTACAATACTGTACATTACACATATTTTACATATATCCCATAATGCAAAGCATACTTGCCCCAGGACCACCTTAAAAGCATTTGTTATATGCCCATACACATGCCTACTGTGACAGTATATCAACATATACTATCCCCTGCTATGGCACTTGTTGGACATACCCTACCACTGACGGTGGTTGGGAAATTTTTCTGTTTAAAGCCCCCATGTAGCATCCCTTGTGGTGTCTGTGATGTTTACCTTGTGGCCCCGCAGGGCACACAAATTTTTACAACATTATATGCTCAGCAAGACATCACTACATAATACCTTTTCCCACTTTATGCCCAAATTTTTTTTGGAAAAACCTTTTTAAATTTAAAACAAAACCAGGCTCTCCATTTGGGGGCCCCCTTTGCCCTCCCTTTGGGGAGACGGCCTGTTTTGTGTTTTGTTCTGTGAATTGCAATTTATGTGAGACAATATTTGGATTCATGTCCCCTATTGTGTGTGACAGAGTATGTGGTTCTACATGTAGTGTACCTGTCATCCAACCCTGAAAAGGGGACTATTGAAAACAAAACCTGTAACATCGCTGTTTGTTCCATTATAAAAATAATTTCACATGGCCTTTAAATGTGTCTCTCACAAGGTATTTTAAACGCTTCTGCAGATGTAATTGAGGGATGTTTGTGTGATTACAGTCTGTATTGCTATGTTTTGTGTGGGGGATGTAGGTGGGTGTAAAATAACAGGTTTGGGGGGCTCTTTTCTACATTTTCCATATATGTGTGGGGGTTTCCCTAATTAAAGACTATCAGTTAGTAGACTTTGTTACGGATTATACATTGGGCCTTTTTAAATTTGGTTTCATATAGTATGCAGGTGAGGTTGATATTTCCATACCCCCGGGAATTTACGGGATATGAAAAGGGGATGTTACTAATGACAGCTGCCCCTGTATTTCTGTCCCAGATATTTCACTTGCAGTTGTTTTTAACTGTCTTTGGCATGGGTTGCCACCTTTTCAAATGGCCATTGTGGGACATTGGGACAAAATGTGTTTACAGGCACACATCCCCAGGTCAGTACACAGGATAAAATACTTTTATCCTCAATACATACATTGTTGTGGACTTTGGCTACTTATCATATTCTTTAACATTTATTTTTTAATACAGGCATAACTTTTTAAGCAACTATTACATAATTTTGGGAATAATAATGTCCAAAATCTGGTCAGGACAACTGTTTAATGTGGGACAGGTGGAACCCGATGCCTATGGCAGCTAAAACCACATCCCATAATGACTCCAGTTGGCACTAAAGACACATGATGCAACACACACACATTACAGTAAATAAAACACAGCCCCCCAACACACACATAAAAGACTGGCAATCACAAACACAGTTGAACACTACCTATGGGCCCCAAAGCACAAAAAAAATGTCCTTCTTATTGATAATTTTTCCGGTTCAGTGTTGGACTTTTTTTTCCTTTCACCCCTTTTTGGGGTGGTTTGTAAAATTCCATAGGCTTTCCTATTTATTTGACCCCGGTTTTTAAATTTTGTTGATATTTTATTTTAATATTAATTATAAAAATATTTTCCCTATCATTTTTTGTTTTATTATTGTGTTAATGTATTAAATATTAATTTTAAATTATTTATTTTAAATGATTGCTGACTCCTGGCAGTGGTCATTTTCCCCCTTCAGAGCAGGCTTATTGTAAGGGTGAATAAGCTGGGTTTCCCGTTCTGGACATCATTGACCGTGATCTGCATATTGTTTTTCCCCGTTTCCCATACCTATTAAAAAAATCGCTTACCCAGGGCACATATTTGCTTTGCAAACTGTCATACTTCATCCCTCAATTGTGCCCAAAACGTTCATCCCTTAATTGGACGGGAAATGGGTATGATTTACCATTTGGCCCCGGGGTTTTTACCCGGTTATGGTTTTTTTGTGGGAAAATTTTGGTGTTATTATTTTAAAGGGAATGTTGTTTCAATTGGGGAAAACCTAAATTTTTCCAGTACAATGTTTGAGGACTGCCTATGTAGGATTCACACAGTGGGGCCCCCTATACATTACAATTTACAGGTGGGTGTGTGTGTGCCATCCATTTTTCTGTGTGTGCAGGTGGAGAGGTGTGTCAGTCCAGGGGCCTACACTGTCAGGTATGTGCTATCGTTCCCTCTTTGCCAAGGCATAGGCATATTGGGCATGCCTCCGCTCCTACTGGGGCTGGCACAGGGTTTTGTGGTCTGAATCCCCCCTTATGGGGCCTTTATCATTTTTTCCCTGCTGCAGCTGTTTCCGGGATCATATTATGTAGCATGGCACATACTATGAAGATGTGGGCCCCATGCCTGGAGAGTACTGCAAGGCTCCACCAGATATGTCCAAGCATCGGAACCATGATTTCAGCATCCCGAACACACGCTCTATGATGATTCTGGTTTGTGCGTGTGCCTCATTATGGTGTTCTTGCATGGGTGTGTGTGTATTTCTGATGGGAGTCATCATCCAAGGCTCCAGTGCATAGCCAGCATCCCCCTCAAGGTGGCCATGTGGGATGTCCCCTCTGACAAATACCTGATACAGCTGTGTGGTATGCCAGATATAGGAGTCATGGTAGCTTCCAGGGCTGCCAGCACACACGTCTATGATAATGCCCTAGGCATTGCACACGACCTGGCAATTGATGGAGTGGAATCCCTTGCGGTTTATGTAGCGCCTACCATGCTCACTGGGTGTTAACTTGATTTGTATGTGTGTGCAGTCTATTGCACCCAGTACCTCCGGGTAGTGTGCCACATGGTGGAAGTGACGCATATTGCTGGCCAACTCCTCCTGAGTTCGGGGGAAGTATATATGCTCATTGGCATGTGGTAACATGGCATCCAGGAACTGGTGTAGTACCCTGGATGCCGATGCCTCTGAGATCCCCAATATATCTCCAGTTGGCCTTGAAAGGTACCTTCTATATTCGCAAGCTACATATCCTTCGTGTCCACTGGGATGGGTTCCCCTCTTGGTTGTTTCTGGATCCAGGCGTGGCCGGCCCCACTAACTATTTGCTGTAAGATGTCCTGTATGTAATGCTCTACTTATCTCCCGATCATTTTAGCCCTGGTGGTTACCCTTGGTCTGAACCCTTCTCCTCCTCCAGGCCTCTGTTTCAGCATCATTCCACAACACCGTTCAGTCTCTAACACTGGTGATTTGAATACAGCTATTTGGGAGTCCCCAAAATGTACTTTTAAAAGTTCCCATGTTTACACCTATTGCAGTGTTTTTAAAACCAGGGGTTTTGAGGGTGCTTTCACACTTTATATTATTGGCTGTGAACAAGGTGATTTTCATAGGGGGTGTATGAGATTCGTAGCTACAGGGTATCTTTGTGTTTTCTACCGAACTTACATTGTGGTGCCTTTGGTGTTGAATTCATTTGGCGGTGGTTATCTTTCCCTTCCCTTTACCCTTTCTTCATGTAACCTATTTCTGCATGCACCACAGCCTGCTTTCATTTGTACTTTCTAGCACCGGCTTATCTTGGTAATGTGTTCTATTGCCAGTCTTTTTCGCTGCAGCAGTTTTTTTCCTTTTTCTTTTTCATTTTGCTTTTATGTGACAAAGGGTTTCTCTTGCCAAATGCAGCCCCTTTCCCCATTCCCTGGTTTTTGCAGGGGTTTTCTGCCGATTGGTCAGCTGCCTTAATCCGCTGGAGAATGGTGCATTGG